>NC_056733.1:149535478-149677978 GCF_019279795.1 Protopterus annectens | reverse complement strand
AGGGCATAGCCAGCATGTTTTTAGGTGCGCTTTAAGTAAAGCTTTGAAGTGGGTGCATGATGGTACAGGGTTTATTGTGGGGGGGGGTGTTCCATAATTTGGCTATAGCGCTGGAGAATAGTGCTTCTCCAGCAGTGTTACTGGCTCTAGTAACCTGTAATTGATTTTTGTTGCTGGATCATAGTGGTCAGGTGGTGAGATAGGGTTGGAGTAGATACTGGAGGGATGGGACCTTTAGAGGATGGTTAACCAGTTTGTGGGTGAGTGCGTGTTGATACTATTGAAGGAGGTGAGGGAGTTCTAGCCAGCCTAGTTCAGTAAGTGAGAGACAGTGGTGACTGTGGTAGGATGCCCCAGTGGTGAATTTGGCGATTTTGTTGTAGCAGGTCTCAAGTTTATTTAGATGGCATTGCCTTAGGTTGGTATATATTGGAGAGGCATAAAGTAGGGTGGAGATAAGGTGCGAATTTGCAACTGAAATCCTATCTGCTCTGGTGAGGAGTTGCTTATTTCTGTATAAGGCTCCTAGTTTTTGGTATACGTTGTTCATGGTCATGGATATGTGAATGTCAAATCTGACATTGTTGTCTATTTCAACTCCTAGCAATTTGGTGTGATATGTTGGGTGGATAGTGGTGTCTTTTGCTGTGATGTTAAAGTGAGAGTTATTTTGAGTATGTTTGGTGGTTTTGAAGATGAGGAGTTTAGTTTATATATCCACTGTTGCAAAGAAGTCTTTTTACATTGCATAGCTTATATCTAAATGTATTGTTTACAGATCCAGGGATAACATTGTTCAACTGTACTCCGCAGTTATTATGGTAATCATTGAGCATAATGCCCCTTTTTGTTATGTACCTGTCCTATGTGGACCAACCACAATACTTTCTCACTAAACAATAAAAAAACAAACAAAAAAAACAAGGGCTTCAATTATAAAAGCTGTGTAGACCGTCTCAAAGCCTTGTCCCTAGTTTTAGTAGCATACAGGCTGTTGAGATGCATTATCTGTCTTTTTAACTTTAACGGGAAACATTATGTTTAGACTATAGCCACTAGGACAAGCACCAAAAAGGTTTCACAATATGTAAAATTCTTCATGTCAAACAGTGAAGGTGAATTTCTAACAGCACTGTACATACAGACCCACTTGCTTCCATTTTGTTGATGACTTGATTATAATCCAGGCAAATTCACACCATCAAGGAATTCCACCAGGTACTCAGCAGAATCCACCCACATATTAAACAATGCATGGAGTACTCAATTTCTGAGTAATCTTCCGTGATATGAAGGTTACTGTACAAAAATGGGACATTGCAGACGTGTCTACAGGAAACCAACTGATACAGATGTACCTGCACAGACACAGTAATCATTCCAGCTACAGAAAGAGGCAGTCATTTATAGTCAAGCACTTTGATATCACCACATTTATCCTAGTGAGACAGAAAGAGACACTTAGTCGGCACAGCTGAAAGATGCTATGCTTGCTCTAGGTCGTTCTGCCAGGAGTTTGACAGAACAGCTGCTTTGGTATAAAGAGAGAAACCTGGTGGCAGAGTTCCAATATTGACAACATATCATCCAGAACTTTAAAATCTGTACAAAATCTTAAGGGACCTCCAACGAATTGTCAGTGAGAATGACCAGCTGACAGACATTTTCAAGCATTTAGACATCCATTAAATCTAAAGAATCTCCTTGCCAGAAGTGTACTTATACCAGAGCAGAAATAGTCCAAAATGGCACAAAACCCTGAAACTGGCCTAGATGTAAAACATGTGACATGATTTAGACAGCTTCCAATGTAACAATTTCATCAAGAAGTTTCAACATACAAGGTTTACTTCTGTGCACTTCCAAAAATGTAGTTTGTCTTATCAAAAGCAGGAAATGTCCAGAGACAGGACAATTACTCAGAACTAGGATGAATGCCCGTAGACACACAGTTGCAAATACAATTACTGACAAGTCAGTATCAGCACACTTTTCTTAGTCTGACCATCAGATATGACAATTACTGCCCTTAAAGGACATTTCTGCACACCTTTGGAAATAAGAACAGTGGAAATTAAGTTAATTCAATGGTTCAAGCTGACAGTCAGTGGCTTGAATCTGAATATTTGTTTCATGAGACAGTATAGTATCTAATGTTTCCTTCTGAGCAACTAACAGTGAACATTAATAAGGTATATTGAATAGCAGCAATTTTCTTTTTCTGGTAATGCATAATTTATGATGAATTTACTCTGAATTCATACTGCTGACTATTTCAAAACATTAGCACTAACTGTTAAGATTAGTGGATTCTATGTTTTAGTACCTGTGTTTTATTCATAACAACAGAGCAGTTCTGGTCAGAATAATAGTTAACTGTAAACATCAGTTTATGCTAAACAGTTTAAACAGTATAACAAAACGTTGTCATGTTCTGCTATTTTTCACAACCTTAGGATGAATTAACAGTATTTTCTTTTCATTTCTCTCTCTCTCTCTCTCTCTCTCTCCTCTTTCTCACTTTTTATCAGTTACGTAAACTGCAGTTTGTGTAGTCTAGTATATTAACTGCATACAACATCCGTATAGCATCCATACATTGTGGCAATATAGGTAGTGTAGCCGCAGTGGTGCAGCTGTTAGCATTGTCGCATCACAGCAAGACACTCTCCAGTTAGATTCTTGGCTGGAGTGCCTTCTGTGCGGAGTCTGCATGTCTTCCCCACGGTCGAGTAAACTTTAAAGACATGTAGATAGGTGCGTGCATGTGTGGGTGTGCCTTCTTTGAAGGTTGGGCATCTGGCTAGCAACTCAGCATCATAAAAATTTACTGCCAATCATGAGTGGACTGGAGGTCCACTGTGGTGACCCCTAACCAGGAAAAGCCGAAAGACAACAACATTAACAGTAAACTGTAAACATCCATACATTGTGACACTAGGTAGTACATTAACTGTATATAATGTCTCTATAACATCCATGCATTGTGACACTATAGGTAGTGTATTAACTGCAGGCAATGTGCATATAACATTCATTATTGTGACACTACAGGTAGTGTATTAATTGCATGCAATATCCATATAACATCCGTACATTGTGACACTATAGGTAGTGTACTAACTGCATGCAATGTCCGTATAACATCCATCATTATGACACTATAGGTAATGTATTAACTGCATGCAGTGTCCGCATAACATCCATACATTATGACACTATATCTTATTCACTTGGTAGTGCCTACCTTTCTCATCATTATGAACTGGACATTATTGTTAATTCCTATTTTCTGTTAATTAAAACATCTTTGAAAATATTGTTTATCTGGATGCACATGGTTTATTAGAGTGTACATTTGGCTTTATATATAAGAAGAAAATAAAGCTGACTTTATAAACAAATTCCATCATTTTTTTAAGTGTGGGGTTTCACAGTGTTGGGGATTTTTTCAAAATGAACCTGCTTAAAATGGCTTGTTTTCTCAAATACGAGACCATAAATATCAGGCATAAGCTGTTACCAGTTAGTGTCAGCTACTCTCCATTTATGTCTGTAGGAAACAGTTATGGGTTAACTGCACAAGGAACATATTGCTTTTCTCATGTTTACTGTTATCCTTCTACGGACTGCAATTTCTAATTTCACAAAATAAAACTCCTTGACAGTACCGTATCTGTTCTGCTACCCATATATTTCTTAGGAATTCTGGTCATTAGTTGAACGTGCATGGTTATGTAGTATGGTATTAAACATTTTAGTTTGCAGGCATCTTTCACATGTTACAGCAGACAGCACTTCCCATGCAGTTGGACTGGCCCTCTCTACACAACTGTTTCATTATGATGCTACGCACTCCTTAATCGACAGCAGTTTGTAGTTTATTTACTCCTTTGTTATATGTCAGTGTTCTCCTCATTCTTGACTCACTACCCTGATCAGAATAATCCACTCGTAGACAATCCCAGTCCTTGTCTACGTAGATTTACCCAACCTCCAACTCCAAAACCATGACTTTCTATGAATTGTGTTGGTATTAGTCCCATTACTTGTACAAGATTGACCTCTACTGAATTGGTTTGGATAACATCTCAAAATTCCAAATTAGTTCTTTTTGGGACTGTTCTGCATTACCTGGCAGAACCCCTCACACTCACGGACATCAATCAACTCTCACTCTCTCTGTCTCTCTCTCTCTTTTCCCTGGAGCATGGAATTACCTAATCTATTCCTTCTAAGTATTACTTATTTAAAACACTGCAGTGGTGGTGCTGCAGTACTGTTGTCACCTCATAGCAAGACATTGTCCCGTTCGATTCTTAGCTAGAGTGTCTTCTGTGTTGAGGCATACGTGAATCGGGCATGCCTTCGTTGAAGGTTGTGCATCAGGGCTGGTAACGCGGTACATAAAAATCCACTACCAATCATTAGCGGACCAGAGTTCCGCTGTGGCGACCCCTAACCAGGAAAAGCCGAAAGACAAACATTACTTATTTAAAACATTTTTGAAGAAACTCGATACACAATCCAAAACTGAATGTAAATGTCGATAAGATATAGGGAAATATAAGTCCTGTCTGCCTTACAATGAATTTGATAAAAAATATCCAGGAGATGGCCATATAAATGCTCCAAAAAAAAGTTAAATAAAATAAAATAAATGAAACTATGGGCCCTGCTCTATGGTGCAGGGTGATGGAGCCCTAACTATGATCCAGCTTACCTAAGATAAAATAATGCCTTAGTTGCTGGAGGATGTTGGAAACCGGGGTATAAATTAAGCTTTTTGATAGCTTGATTACTCCAAAAGGGAGAGAGAGACTTCTGTTATGATAGTCAGTCTGTACTGCAATCCTGATAGAGAGTATTTAGCATTTTGGCTCTGAAGAGCGGTTACAGCTATCTGACATTATATGAGGTGATGTCAGTGCCTCCATTCTGTTATACAGCTATGTGATGCTGTTATTGTTCTCAGTCTGTCACACCTCCTCATCCTGACCTGCCACTGGTGTGCTCCCATGTCCAGGGGATATTAAAAACAGCTTTAGGAGAGAAGAGCTTAGAGAGGCGATTATGGTCAACTGGAGTTCACACAACAGATCTAAGAAAAAAAAAAAGCAAAAGTGAAACCAGTAACAGAGTAAGCATTTCTCCACTACTGCACAGTTATAGCTGGGAACTGTATTTATGAAAAAAAGCAAAAGTGAAACCAGTAACAGAGTAAGCATTTCTCCACTACTGCACAGTTATAGCTGGGAACTGTATTTATGCACTATGGTTTGTATAATGGTACACACTATAAATGAGGTATATGGTGAAAATGCCTATAACTGACAGAGCTATTATAAGATTTCAAATGCAATGCGGACCCTAGCCATAACTTGTTAAAGACCTTCAAACTCATTAACTAAGACATTTTGCAAGCCATATGTACTGCTCACCGCCTTTTCACTCACGCTGATCAAGTGACAGGCATTTAAAGAGCAAAGGACACAAAAGAACCAGATAGAAAATAAAGACCCCCTCCCACAAGCTTGAGTGGGGTAGTATCTCATTTTCACAAGTAATATATCAGACAAACGAATATGCTAATTCTGCCTAAAAAAGTATTCCGTCTGCCACAACTGTATTTCAGCAGTTTGGAAATTCAGGAAATGCAGTTATTACCGTATGTGTACTTTACTGTGTCCTAATCCTTTACTTTTTATCTCCCAAGCATTAATTTTTTTCAAAACATGCTAATAAAACATTCATTTTAAAAATGTAGCTACATCTCTTTCTGTTGCATAGTTTTTCTTATATTATTGGCACCTATGAGATGGAAACCACCCTAAAATTGTATTTCACGTGACTTCAGTTTTAATCATTTTTCATATTATTACAAATATATGAATTTCTCCCCGGTTTTACTATATAGATAGTCATGAAAATAACGTCACTTGTTTAGACACCTCCCTTATGCTGACCTTTGAAATAATTTCAATAACCCTTACGATGTTCCTGTGTCTTCTGTTTTCACTATCCTTTTTCTGTAATACTAACACGAGAATGCCTTAATCTCATCTCATCTGCCTGCAATCCATCCCATCTTTTATATGGAAGTTTCTAGTTTTCAAGTTTTATGCCTCCGAAGTAAAGAAACTGACCATTGTTACACTAGTATATTAACTGTGAAAAAAGAATATCGACCATGCTATAAAACATTTGAAGTTATGTTCTAGACCCTGTCGCTGTACTTATTTATGTACTGCAGCTTTGTCACAATATCTACCTCATTTGTGAATCTATAATTAATAAATAAAGTGAAACTATCTTGAAGTGACCACTAGCACAGTGACTGGATTTTATCCTGCTATGTTGATGACAAGTGTTTAGAAGCAAATATAGTTGTGGAGGAGGAGGTGATGACCGACCATCCAGTGATAGTTTTACTTCTGGAGGGATCTTTTGGGTTACATTTGTAGAAGATAGCAGGAGACTTTAAATTAGATTTGCAGAAACTGACACCCCATATAGGACCTCTATGCAAAGCTGAGGTCACTGGCTTGGAGAAGGCCATACATTTACATACAGGAAAAATATACACCCTGCCTCTTTCATTTGCAAGAGATATGCTGCCATTCCATTAGAAATGCAGTAAGCTAGGGTGTATCAATATCATCTCCATAGAGCTGTCCCTCTCATGGAGGTCCATCAGCCACTGAAAATAGGATTTTTTCAAGCCTGGCATTGGGCAGGTTTGCTGCGAAAAAAAAAAAAAACAGTGCAAATGATGAGGAAATAAAAGTAAATAAGAGCCTCAATCTCTGGCAAATGTTTTAATAGTTTATCTATGTCCCAGCCTCAATGGAGTGACCTGGTGATGTTGTTTCTACTCTTACCTACTTATTCAGTCTTTTATTGATTTAAGTTCAAGTTTGCCTACTAGGTGGGCAGAGTGGACCATATGATGTCAGAGCTCCAACTCAGTTCAGAAACATTTTTTTTATCTGTCTTACTTACTAATTTACTTATTTATTTATTTATGTATGTATGTATGTATGTAGGTATGTATGTATGTATGTATGTATGTATGTATGTATTTATTTATATCATATCTAGATTTCTGACCAGCTACTGTAGGTAGACTTGAACCAACAGCACAAATAACTTAGATGACTTCATCAGGAGCAGACGATATGTAAATGATAAGAAACTGGCTTCAAACACTTGTATAGGGTCACAGTTTAGCCAGTGCCTCACCCATTACCTTATGAGCTAGTCACACTATTCATCAAATTCCCAGTACAGGACTGTAGTTGCTAAATAACAAAAATGTTTTCTAAGAAAGACTCTCAGTTTTGTGGGCTAACTTTTATTTTGTAGCCATGTAGCTTTGCAGTTTCCCAGCATAAGATATTCAGTTTGTTCAAGACTTCTGTGGCTTCAGATATAAAAACCTGACTTGCTTGTTTGGTGTCTCCCATATAAGTTGGTAACATATTCACAATCTTTTCTGTATGAAGATTTTTGACAGACCAGATTCACCGGATGAACTGGATTAATTTACTTAGTACATAACATCACACGTTATTTATATATACACTTTTGTACGGCCACCTCAGACATGACTGAGATAAGATGGTGTAAGTCTATTTTATAGACTAGTGTTGATTACTGTATATAACAATTCTTTGACAAGTGCTGATGCCTTATATAACCTACAAAAAAACTGCCAGGTTGTAAAACAAAAATATGAAGAAGCCGTGGCATACATAATACTGAAAAACAGCAGTGTTGCAGGAAAATGCCAACAACTAATTTGGAAGCAATACCGTCTTCACAATGACTTGACTTTATCAAATCTTTAACAGGTGTATGCACTGGTTGTCATATCTCTTAGACTTTTAAAATAGTAATCTGAACCTTTGTTGAAGAGTTGGTACTCAAACGGCAAAATTCAGCTTCTATAGTAGAAAAATAAAAACCCCATTTAAGTTCATCTGTAAAAGAATGTTGCCAATGAAATCAAAATAATTTGTGCCTAACCTAAAAACCATTAAGAGTCTGGACAGATAATGAGAGTGCAGGTTATACGTTTGCCATTTTCAGTATGTTGTCTAAATTTTCAGTTAGTTTCATTAAGTGTGCCAAGTAACATTTTGTAATCAATGTCAACAGGGTCTTTTTGCTTTCAGAAAATTGATGTTTCAGTCTATGAAACTATATTTCTTACATACACTGCTCCATAGCCATGTCTGAAGCTGTGCAAAAATATTATAACAAAGCTGGTTTCATAGTTAGCTCTTGGAATGATTGTTGTCTGCTCCAATTAACTATACTGATAGCACTGCTGAAGAACAAACTCTTTTTTTACATGTAACAAATTTGTGCTTGATTTTCTATGAGTGTATAATGGTAGGAAATAATTGTGTCAATACAAATATTACCTTCATTGTATGCAATACCAGATATGATGCAATAAAATGTCAATGATGTCCTTTTTGTTTTTTAGAAGCCTTTTGTAATGTTATTAATGTTTCCAGACTGCCTAACTCCAACAGTTGCTGGGTATCTGGATATTCTGAGTTAATCTGGTTTTCTGCTCCTTTGCTAGCCTCTTGTCAGTTTCTGCATAAAGAAGGCTCATTATGAAAGAGCAATTGCTTCAGTACAGTGCAGTTTTCAAATTATGTACAATTTTACACAATGACCCATGTGACTATAAGGTTTTGTTGCTGTTATCAGTGTCTTAAAGCATTAAATCAATGTTAGCTACTGTTAACTGACATACTAATTAAAACAGGAAAACTAGGAAGCATTAAGAAAATTAGCTTAATTTTGATTATTTAAAATGTACCATCCAAATAATGTTAACCACATCATATGCAAGCAAACAACAATGCCTAACAGGGTGGGTGTATTTGGGATATAGTGAGCCATTTGGGTTCTTTGTTAGGCCAGACACTGCAGGTAGTGGGCTTCTCAACCCCTGGAAGATCTATTAATTCCCCAAAGATATCCACCCTGAAGGAAATTATTGTACTTACATAATGGGCTATCTATTAATGTGTTTTGTATTTATGCTCAGTGCCAAAAAGTGCAGTGTTGTCCCCTTTGGTAAAAACTCTGTACCCATGAACTACTACATAGACAGCAATCTACTTAACACCAAATGTGTGATAAGAGACCTTGGCACCCAGGTGGACAGTAGTCTCTCCATTGATAGTCACACCGCCACAGTAGTCAGGAAGTCCTTCTACGTGGCACACCTCATCATAAAAGGGTTCTCATCCAGGAAAAAAGAGGTCATTGTTCCCCCTCTACACGTCACTCATTACACCCATTATAGAGTACAATGCCCCTTTTGGAATGTACCTCACAAGACATCTGCAGCAGCTGGAAAGGTCACAGAAGTACCTCACAAAGAGGATTACTGGCCTCAAACAAATGCCCTACACTGACCACCTCAAAAAACTCCAGCTTTACTCCATAGCATATCGCCTACTCCGAGGTGATTTCTGCCTAACATATAAAGCTATGTCAAACCCAGAGCTGTTGGACATGCTACACCTAAAGAAATCCCAATCCCTCCAAGCTACACGCTCTAGGGACCTAAACCTTGTCACCACAATAAACAGGACATGCTGGAGGGATAGATTCCTGTCCCAGAGACTTCCTATACTCTGGAACAAGCTACCCATCTATGTCAAGCAAAGTTCTTCATTAGCGCTCTTCAAGAAAAATCTTGATGAGTTGATGGGAAATAGGAAATACATCCCGGGGATCACTTCTGTGTCTCTGCTGGACAGTGGCACAAGAAAAATAACTTTCTTGGGTGGCGTAAGCTATGGTAACTTGCTGGCTAGGCTTAAGTAGGCCCTTGGGACGATATCCTAGTACCTACCTATGAACCTATATACACCTTTTTGTGTTTTTATTTTTTAATGTAAAATAAACGAGGAGAGTGTGTTGAGCAGATGGAAAGAGTACTTTGAGGGGCTGATGAATGAAGAGAATGAGAGGGAGAGAAAGTTGGATGATGTGTGGATAGTGAATCATGAAGTGCAGTGGATTAGCAAGGAGGAAGTAAGGATAGCTATGAAGAGGATGAAGAATGGAAAGGCTGTTGGTCCAGATGACATAGCTGTGGAAGAATGGAGGTGTTTAGGTGAAATGGCAGTGGAGTTGTTAACTAGATTGTTCAATAAAATCTTGGAAAGTGAGAGGATGCCTGAGGAATGGAGAAAAAGTGTTTTGGTACTGATTTTTAAGGATGGGGTGATGTGCAGAGTTGTAGTAACTACACAGGGATTAAACTGATCAGTCACAGCATGAAGTTATGGGAAAGAGTAGTAGAAGCTAGGTTAAGAATCGAGGTGATGATTAATAATTAGCAGTATGGTTTCATGCCAGGAAAGAGCACTACAGATGCGTTGTTTGCTCTGAGAGTGTTGATGGAGAAGTACAGAGATGGTCAGAAGGAGTTGCATTGTGTCTTTGTGGATTTAGAGAAAGCATATGACAGGGTGCCTAGAGAGGAGTTGTGGTACTGTATGAGGAAGTCAGGAGTGTCAGAGAAGTATGTAAGAGAGGTACAGGATATGTATGAGGGTAGTGTGACACTGGTGAGGTCTGCAGTGGGAGTAACGGATGCATTTAAGGTGGAGGTGGGATTACATCAAGGATCAGCTCTGAGCCCTTTCTTATTTGCAATGATGATGGACAGGTTGACAGACGAGATCAGACAGGAGTCCCCATGGACTATGATGTCAGCAGATGACATTGTGATCTGTAGTGAGAGTAGGGAACTGGTGGAGGCGGCCCTGGAGAGGTGGAGGTATGCTCTAGAGAGAAGACGAATGAAGGTCAGCAGGACTAAGACAGAATATATGTGTGTGAATGAGAGGGAGGATAGAGGAATGGTGAGGATGCAGGGAGTAGAGTGGTGAAGGTGGATGACTTTAAGTACTTGGGATCAACAGTTCAGAGTAATGGTGAGTGTGGAAGAGAGGTGAAGAAGAGTGTACAGGCAGGATGGAGTGGGTGGAGAAGAGTGTCAGGAGTGATTTGTGACAGACGAGTACCTGTAAGAGTGAAAGGGAAGGTCTACAAGAGGGTAGTGAGACCAGCTATGTTATATGGGTTGGAGACAGTGGCACTGACAAAAAGGCAGGAGTCAAAGCTTGACGTGGCCGAGTTGAAGATGTTAAGATTTGCACTGGGTGTGACGAGGATGGACAGGATTAGGAATAAGTATATTATACGGTCAGCCCAGGTTGGAAGGTTTGGAGACAAAGCCAGAGAGGCAAGATTAGGTTGGTTTGGACATGTGCTGAGGAGTGATTCAGAGTATATTGGGAAAAAGATGCTAAGGATGAAGCTGCCAGGTAACAGGAAAAGAGGAAGGCGTAAGATAAGGTTTATGGATGTGGTGAGAGAGGACATGCAGGTGGTTTGTGTGACAGAGCAAGATGCAGAGGACAGGAAGAAATGGAAACAGTTGATCTGCTGTGGCAAACCCAAATGGGAGCAGCCGAAAGAAGAAGAAGAAGATTTTTTAATGTAAAATAGTCCCCTATCTAATGTTTAAGTTGCTGTAGGATATTCATTTTTGCTGCAGGAAATATTGTACAAGCAGAATATAAATTATGTAAATATGTAAGAATGTCTACACAGACACAAACAGGCACACAGACACAGACACAGACACACACACACACACACACCTATATGCAGAGAAAAAAAACAGGTGCTGTTTCAGAAAGACAGTATCTCACACATATACAGAAACTCAGAGATGCCCAGAGAAAGTCACACATACTACACATTACAGATAGAGAGGTAGGCAGAAAGACAGACACACACACACACACACACACACACACACACACACACACACACACACAGAATTGTCAGAAATGACAGCTACATTATTGACTGAGGACACCAAAGGTACTGCATCTTGATAAAATGAATGAACAACAAATTATATAGTGCAAGGTCTGCAACCCATGCCTCCCTGCAGTCTCAGATTTTGCAGAATGCCCCTGAGTTTTGGGCTTTAATCTCTTCGTCTTTGTCTGAAAGATTTCAAGCTTGCATAAGGTGTAGCACTGCTGGTTATTTCCTGCTGGGTGAGAAAGTATGTTTTTTTGTCTTCGACTAATAGAGCTGCTTTCTGTCTTACCTGCACTGTTTTGTTTTCTGTTTTAAGAAATCTTGGCCTCGTGATTTTACTCTGTGTGAGAGACAGACACTGAAATTATCTAGGCTCTTATTTCATATGTTTTTTAATTGGCTAATTTGAATGGTCTCCTGAGTGATACTTAAATACAAAGTGAAATTTTGGGCCTTTGTCTTTGAAAGATTTAAAGCCTGCATAAGGTATGCCACTGCTGGTGATTTCCTGCTAGGGGTTCCCACACACCCTCTTGTTTGTCAGTCGTCTTTTTAAACCTGGTAATTTCAAGCTTCCCACCCCTACTGTAAATTGAGCTAAATAAGCTCCTCCCTCTCTACACTTTTGCTGATATCTTGAAATTTTTATTTGAAATATTTACCTGCCTTTCCTTGTGCTTATATCGAAAAAGTGCATTTTACCTCTTGTCTCCTGTTGTACTGATTTACTTAATCTGAATTCATTATCTAGCCAGCTGTTGGATAAAGTAGTGTATTTTAACACACTAGGAAGCACTTTCTATCTCATCAAGGTCAGCTGATTTTCCTTCTAGTGCATTGGGAGGTAGCCTGGTCTGTCTAGGTTGAGGAAACACTTGAGATTTCTGCATGTAGTTTTGTTGGTTGGAGAGCTTGTTAATCAGCTTATCTTGTTTTTGGTGCCTTTATAAATTCTGTATAATTGAGAAGTTCTTGGATCATTTATACAAAGTGAAATACATTTATTAAATACTCACACTTTTATGAGCTGTTTAAGGAACACTGCTGTATCCATATCTTTAAGTTTGTTTGCAGTAGCACTTCACTCCAGACACTCTCTTACTGTGCTTTTAGATTTGGAGCACTGGGATTATTCATCTAGTGGCTGTAAATGTTATTCTGGAATTTCTAAGCTGGAAAGCCCACAAAAGGGCTCTCAGTATTTTTTCTTTGCAATTCTCTTACTTCTGTTATATACTGTGACTGTACTTCAGCAGTATAAAAAACTGTACTGTTTGCTGTTGCTTTGCACGGTATTTTACTACTGCATTTCTTGCACTTCAACTGTATTTCACACCAACGGCTGCTTTTACCTAATATAAGAAAAGATCTGTTCCTGCTGTTGTTTTTTTTTTTTTTACTATTATTAATTCAAGAAAAAATATACTGCTCTTTATACTGTTGTTTATTTAATTAAAAAAAAATAACCTGCTTTTTTTCTGTTGTTCCATTGCACATTTGTTGTCCGTAGTATAGATTGGATTCAGATCAGCTGAATTCAGTTCTGTTTGTGGATTAAGCACTAAAAATCAGGATATCGTTTTTGGAGAACCCCCCCCCCCTGTATCCTCCTGTCATGAGTGTCTATCTAACTCAAGGTTACTGGTTCAGTGCTCAGTTTGAGTTATTTCATTGGTGCAGGGCTCAGTTTGAGCTTTTTTATTGGTTTCTTTGTATTAGCTGCTTTGCTCTTGCTTGCACATAGTACACCATCTCACACCACCTGAAGAGGTAACTCTTGGCAGTTATAGATGCAAATGCACCAATAGAAGTATTTCCCTTAATGGCGGCAGAGCAGTTCTTGAATTGCTGTCAGTTGTTCAGTAATCCACCCAGCAGAAATTTTACCTCTTACATATTAACATCAGATCCTATAGATCCCCTCTTTTATAGACCTGCTTCTGTACACCCCATAGGTTAGTTATCCTAAAATAGCTCCCTGCCTGATATCCCCATGTTTTTCTCCTTATCTGCTGAGATACAAGGTTCAGACTTTGCATTATGAACTGTCAGTTTCCATCTGTTTCTCCTGCCAGCCTTGTGGACATGATTTTTTTTCCCGAGGCAGTGTGGCAACTACCTCATGTACACTTGCAAACTCTTACTAAATCACTCAAGTACAATTTGAGACAGATGCTCCTACACTAAGAATCTGGAATCACTGCTCTCTCACACCCAGAACAATGACACTAAACAGGTTGTCAGCACACATACCACAACCCTTATTTGTAATCTGCACTCAACACATAAAACTTCATATGCACAGGTACTCTCTAGAAGCCTGCCTAAACACCAGAGACCTACAAAACAGAAATATGCTACACCTAACACAACACCGAAATCACCCAATACACAAAAACTATTCCAAATGTTTAATTATATGTGACTCTATAGTGAGACTACAGATGCCCCACTCACCAGGTAGAACAAGAAGGTGGTTATGGTCAGTTGCCTGTCTAGTGCAAGGATTCACCAGATTACACATGCACTGAAGTCTCTCAACAACAAGTACAGTTATAACTCCGTCATAGTTTATGTTGGTTTGAATGACTTGAGCTGTACCTCTCTGGACTATATGAAGAGAGACATGATTGAGCTCTCTGAATTTGTCCCAGGCCAGGCGGGTATTTCCCTAGCTTTGAGCAGCATTTTGCCCTCACCTAGGATGATACCATAATGTAAACAAAAAATGATTGACTTCAATAATTAGCTTAGTTTCTAAAGGGATCCAGTTCCTGTAAGCCAGGGACAACAGAGAGGATAGACCATGCCACTGTGCCAGAGATGGTCTTCACCTGGCACCTCCAGGCTTTCGGTTGCTGGCTAAGGCACTGGTCTCCCCTATAATATCTTTTGTAGGCAAAGTCATAACAACAAAAGACATTATGGGGGGAGACAAGTGCCTTAGCCAGAAACCCCATAATGTCTTTTGTAGGCAAAGTCACAACAACAAAATACAAGATGTGAAAGTATCAAACACAAATAAACTAAGGATCATGCTGCTAAATGCTAGGAGTTTAAATCAGAAACTGCACTCTCTGGAAGCACTCCTCTCCCTAGAAGATGTTGACATCTATGCAGTCACAGAAACCTGGCTCAAGGTCACAGAAGGTACCCCGGCCTTGCAAGGCTACAAAGCCTTTTACACCTTCAGACTGCAAATTGAAGGTGTGCAAATCAAAGGAGGTGGAGTATCTATCTTAATTAAAGATAATTAAACCTCTAGACTGCTTAGATAAGAAAACTCTATGGAACTACTCTAAGTCCAAATTACCATGGCTAAGACCCCCCCTTCAGGTTATCGTCAGTTACAGGTCCCCTTCCATGAACCAGGATGCCCACATAGCTTATTTAAACCTACTTGGGACAATTAAGGGTGACTTTAACCATCCTTCCTTTAACTGGGAAACTTACATGAGCCCAAACTCACTCGCACAAAAGTTCTTGGATTTTGTTAACTCAAATGCCCTGGAACAAATTGTCCTCCACCCTACAAGAGGCTCCAGTATTCTAGACCTGGTTCTCACCATTGACCAATGCAATGCCTCAAGTGTAGGGCACACACTGGTAAATCTGACCATAAATCAGTCATTTTTGAAGTACCAATAGCACCAGAACTCCCCAAAGGAGAAGTCAGGCTGAAAACTTCACCAAAGCTAACTATACCCTCCTAAGGGAAGGTATAATCGATTTCCAAGCTCCAGTTTCCACAGATAGCACTGACAGCCATACTAAGGTATACACTGATGCCCTCTGTAAATAATTACACAAATGTATAGACACAACCATTCCTGATAGGATTAAAGCAAGATCATCAAAAAAAAAAAAAAAAACATCCTGGTGGACATCCAGCATTAATAAATGATACAATAAGCGAAAGAAGCTGTTATCTAAAAATACAAAAGTGAGAACCCTCCTCAGCCTAAACAAGCCTAATCAAGCAAATAAGAGAACTTGTAAAATCTTCAAAGAGCAACTATGAAAACAATTTAGCAACCGCAGTCAAGGATAACTATAAGGCTTTTTTCAGCTACAGCTGCAACCTAAAAGGTAGGACTCAGATGCATATTGAATTAATTGTGGATGGCATCACACAGACTGATGCTGCAGAAATTGCAAATGGGCTAACAGACAGCTTTGGTGAAAATTTCATCCCTCTATCCCAACAAGCATCCCACAATCATGCCGTCATTATCTTCTCCTCCCTACATCTCCAAAGACCAAGTCATCAATGTTGTCTCCAAGACTAAGAACACACAACCTCCATGGGACCAGATAGCATTCCAGGCTGCATTCTTAACGTTATAAAACAAGAGCTAGCTACTCCATTAGGCACTCTATTCAACCACAGGCTGAGTACTGGCTTTGTCTCCACTGAATGGAAAAAAGCAGCTGTTATCCCCCTCCACAAGGGTGGCTCACAACAGACCTGAGTAACTATAAACCCATATGTTTAACCAGCCTCATCTGTAAGACAATGGAACAAACATCATGGACTTCATAAATAAGAATATAGGTGACCTTCAAACCTTTGATCCATCCCAGTTTGGTTTTGTTAAGGGCAGGTCATGCCTTCTAAACCTGGTGGACTTCTTCGGGAATGTGACCAGAGCCATAGAAGAGGGCAAAGTCATGCACACAGCCTATCTTGACTTGGCCAAGGCCTTAGACACTATCCTTCATTCAGGCATCATTGACAAACCAATCCAGTTGAATATCAACCCCTATGTTGTCAGGTGGGTTGCAAACTGACTCACAGATCAACAACACTCAGTTAAAGTGGGAGACTTTACCTCTGCCAGCAAAATCTGTCACCAGTGGGGTCCACAAGGGTCAGTGTTGGACCCTCTTTTGTTTTGCATATACTTCTCAGAAGACCGGGCCAAAATGGAGGGGCTGTGGCTAACCAGGTTTGCAGATAACTGCAAATTAGGTACTATTATTGAATCCCCTAGCGATATCAGCATACGTCAAAAGGGGCTTACACAGACAAATGATTGGTGCCAAAGCCATGGTCTTAAACTAAATATTAAAAAATGCATCATCATTCCCTTTGATAAAAACAATGTCCCTGCTGATTATAAAATAAACAATAATACCCTAAGTACCAATTCAGTAGTTAGAGACCTGGGAACACAAGTTAACTGCGACCTCAACTTTGACCATCATATGTCTACTGTGGTGAGGAAGGTATCTACATCACTCGCCAGATTACAAAGGCATTGCCTCAAGAGCAAAAGAGGTTATAACCTCCCTGTACTCATCCCTCATGATGCTTGTTATTGAATATAATGCTCCCTTTGGTAGGTACCATACCAGACACCTGCAGCAACTTGAGAGACCTCAGAGATTTCTAACTAAGAAAATTCAGGGTCTCCAGCACATGTCTTATACTGACAGACTGAAGCTACTGTCACTGTACTCAACAGCATACAGACTACGTAGGGGGTGACTGATTTCTGGTTTACAGGACTATCTCTGATCCAAATCTAATGGAAATGCTGCATATCCTTAAGTCAAATGGGACTAGAATCACCATTCCAGGGACCTCAATCTAACTTGTCACATAAACAGGACCTGCTGGACAGACAATACATCTCCCAGAAATTGACACTCCTCTGGAACAGGCTTCCAATCCATATCAATCAGAGCACCTCCATGACCCTGTTTAAGCCAACCTGGATAATTGGATGGGAAACCATGAATTTCTACCAGGGATTGCCCTGGCTTCTCTCCTGGACACGGGCAGTCCTTGCTTGAAAAACCTTGGGCATAGATAATATGATGATAATTCTAATCTAGTATTTTATCAGGTCAATAGCTTAGTAGCATTCTATGAACCTATGAGTTTGTATCATATTTTTGCCCTGTTCATCAGAAATGTTTGATTTTCTAATAAATCATTTAGGATTACAGTCAGTAAATAAAACCAAACATGATAGCTTTATACTTCTTTTTGTTTAGACAATTCATGCTGATGAAAACTTTTTTTTGCTATTTCTTTTTAAGTGAATTTGGGTAATGTTTAAAAATTGTCCCCAACGTTAGTTTTTTGTCCTTCTATTATTGTTGGCTTTGTCCAGAATTATTGAGAAAAGAAACCAAGAAGTGTGGATGCTCTCTTTCCCTCTTGCTCCTCAACTCTCACACAGACACAGACACACACACACACACACACACACACACACACACACACACACACACACACACACACATGGACACAAGTGAGCACACACACACACACACACACATGGACACAAGTGCGCACGCACGCACGCACACACACACACACACACACACACACACACACATGGACACAAGGGCGCACACACACACACACACACACACACACACACACACACACACACACATGGACACAAGCGCGCACACACAGACACACACACACACATGGACACAAGCACACACACAAACACACAGACACACACACACACATGGACACAAGTGCACACACACACACAGATACACACACACATGGACACAGGCGCGCACACATACACACATACACACACACACACATGGACACAAGCACACACACACACACACACACAAGGGCACACACACACACACACACACACACACACACAAGGGCACACACACACACACACACACACACACACACACACACACACACACACACACACACACACACACACACACACACACAGTAAGGAATGGCTAGTGGCATTTATTCTGTTTTCCTTTACCTTTTTATTAACTTTTTTAGCTCACTAAACAGCAAAGCCACATTTAGCAAGTATGTAGCATATGACAGCTGTTTGTTTAAGATGGTGCCGTGAAGCAGTGGCCTTGTTTTTTACCACATGGTATCTACATATTAATAGCCTGTTGGAGAAAGTTATTTATCCAGTAGAGTACTGACGTACATTTTGCCCATTATCTAATAGAGAATATATTTCTCCTTTTGAAGTATGCATCCTTTTTTGTCAAACTCTTAAGCGACATACAGCTGATAACTCCATTGTTATCACAACTCAAACAGCATATTCACTTTGTCATTCTTTTGCAATTAACTGTAATACCTCAGAAACTCAAACTTCACAGGGCTGCTACATTTTTAGTTAAAATCCGTGTAGAATGTTTAGTATGCATGTAAATATCTGATCGTGACATAATGAAAAAGATATGAGAAAACTGCTATGAATGACAGTACTGGAAAAGCACATAGGATTCTGGCCTTATTCCTATTTCATGATAATGCCTCCATGACAGTGGATTCATGAACACATCGGGCATGAACATCACTGTTTGGAACAACTCATTTAAAAGTTAAAGTCCATTTGAAGAACTTCCAGCTAAACTCATTCCCCTCCCCACATGTTTTCTACAAACTCTTGCTTGCTATCCTATAATGCTTTATTCAAACGAAGGAACACTCATAAAATGATTTATTGATTCATTGTTCTCCACTTGATATTTTGGCAACTACCTTGTCCCCGACCCTCTAGTCCTTCAGCACCAGTGACCAACTGGCTTTTGCTCCAGGCTGACACTATTTATGATGAGAAGAACAGCATTTGTTTAAAGGGGTGCAGACAGAAGAGATCGATACATTATAGGGTGAGTCAAACATGTAGGTAATGACAGACATTTTAATAGTCCACACACTTCCTCAACCCCTCTCATCTTAATATTTGCATTTGTGACACATAACACACATGCTGACTACTAGAAACACTTGACAACTAATTAAAGAACTTATTAATTAGACTGTAAAACATTTTGGGGTCACGACATTTCCCAATGGAATGAAGAACAATTTGTGCTCTGTTTACCATAGAGAATGACTGGTCAATTGTTTTATAAAATGAAGTATAAGAAATAACATGTGTGAATACCTCTCCCCATTGCCATGTTGCTGTCTGATTAATCTCTCTACATTCAAAAACGCATCAGTAACAAAGCTTTATAAATGACTAGTCTTTTCAAATCTGATCATCACTTTGTGTTACCTAAGAGGGTTCTGCATGAGTAAAATAAAGTAAAACACATACCTCATCTCCACTGGGGGCAGATTAGAGCAGCAAACACTCAGACTATCTTTCCTGAGATAAGGAGTGCCCTAAGGGTCACTCATCCAACATTTCCCATGCCAGTCCTCTGATTCCTGGGCCATTAATTAAGCAGGAGTCACAGCATCATACATAGGACTTCTCCCTCTGTGAGGAGGTTCACTCCTGTACATCTTTGCCACATGTTCCTATTACCGTTAATAGAAAGCTAATGAAAGATTTTCATCTTTACCTCATAACACTCAAAATATAAATCTAACCTTTTTTAATCAAAGTCTGTAGGCTGAAAATTAAGGATAAAATATAAAAGTGCTCTACTTCCAGTGATAAGAACAATACTAAAGATAAAACTCTGCAGCAAAAAGGTACAGTTTCTTTGCATCACCTGCCATTTTTCAGATATTTTTTTACACATCTATTACATTTTGATTTGGTCCCTAGATGGATCCCTTCCACACCTTCTAATTATGCAGGGGAAAGGCTAGTTAGAAAAGTTAGACCTTCACTTAGAAGAGATAACATCAAAATATGAGAGTATGTCCTGCTTTTCCCCTTCTGTGCTTGTCTATGCAAGAGTCACATACTTCAAACTATGCTAAACACAGTATGAACTGTTACACATACCTGCTGTGTTCCCACAGTGAATCCAAATGCAAACCTCCATAGACAGTCGATCATTTCTACATTCTGACAGATCCAAGTTCTGAACCTGCTCTTTTTCTTATACTTTCTCATGCTTGTATATAAAGACCTGCCATGTTGTCTGCTACATTTCATAGTCCTTATCTGATGCCATTCATTCATCTAAATATTCTCAACTAGCACTCACTATTCCACCGTGCAGACTATGCTATAGGAGTAAGGCCTTTTCTCTTTCAGTCAGAGTAGTATAGAAGCTGATAAGTGATATTATATCTCTGACTACTTACTTTTTTCACTGCCCTTGAACAGCCTTCATTTGAAAAAATAATTGCATCTTATTGGTTTGCAAACACCGAGCTAACAAATTGTTTGAATTTACTTATGTTTTGCTTTCATTATCTGCATTTATTGTGGACTACTTACTGCTAGTAAAATGTTGTGATCTTCAGCTCCTCAGAATCTCATTATGCTGATTTTAAAACTTGTCATTTCACTTATTTAGTAGAGAGTTCATACTGCCAACACAGTTAACAGCATTGTCAAGCTGAATTTTGATTACAGTGTCCTGATGCAAAAATCTTTCTCTCTGTAGGTTATGCTTGTGTTTTTCTCTTCAATCTAAAAGATAAAAGCTGTAACTAAGGCATCTGTTACACTACTTGGGTCATCCAAGCTGAAATTACATGTTTCGGCCAATCATCTCAAGTGCTGCAGTTTTTGCATTGTTTGTTCTCTAGCCTCTCTCTCTTTTTTACATTCCTCTCCAGCGCTTATATATTTTCTCAGCCTCTTTGCTAATCCTTTGTATTTTACTGCAACCACTATGCCATGTCCCTACTTTCTTCATTATAGGCTTGCACAAACTGTGACAGGTTATTTTTTTTATTTCTAAGCACCCGAGCTTTCACTTAATACCTTTTCACAATGCTGGTTCAAATTTCCATATTTTTTAAGACTACTTCCTGACTCTTTCTTCTTACTATTGTGTTATAGTCATGATAAACTGAACAACTTCAAACCAGTAATACAGTGGTTATAGCTGTTCATGCCCTTTTAAGTAACTTGATCTCTCTGGGTGTAAGTCCCACCATTATGTGGCAAACTGGAATTTCTGGAGTAGTCTGTTTTTGACAAAAGACCGACTCCTACAGTGAACTGTCAGGCCACCTTTTCCCAATTTTTTATTATAGTGCAGTCCTTTGCAGCCCTGCTGGCACTGCATACTATTATGAGATACTATTTATTTAACTGTATTTTACTGGTTCACTACTGCTGTGATCTCATATTATTATGTTTACTATTTTGAAATGTTTACTACTAGAACAATGGTTGCCTTTGTTGAATAAAAGCACTAAAAATACTACAAAAGAAAAAAAAAAAGAGCAACCGCACTAACAAATATTATTAGCAATTTTGTTCCTTTATTACTTGACAACTCTTCAGAAAATAAGATGTGCTATTAACCAGCAGGTTCTACATATCTAAAGTAACATACAGAGTCAAATGTATATCAAAATAGTAGATGAATTGATATTAAACTTTCCAAAAAGTACATAAGTATAAATCTATTTCATATATAGTAAAAACAATCATTATTCCATGCTCTGTGGCTTCAGCTGAAACAAACATATTTCTCACATGCACGGAGTCTCAGAGCCCCATAAGCATTCGTTCTAATGTGCCATTCTTATTCCTGCTTTCAAGGAAGGTATCAAGGTTACTATCTCTTTCTACCCCAACAACTATTTTAATAATAATAATAATAATAATAATAATAATAAAAATACAATTAAAAATACTCTGTTTTAAATGCAAGTACGATTTTATCATCTGTACAATGCTTTCATGATAATATTTTTCTTGTAGCTACAAAGTGTTCATATATCTACCATAGCATTTATTTTTGCCCATGTAGTGGGCCGTACAGAAGATGCAAGAAAGTGCATATACTATCTGTCACTGTTATAATTAAAATAGCTATTGCCTTGAAATGCCTGCTACAGACAATATAAAAATACTAGTGTCTCTTTTTGTGAATCTAGGCTACAAGGAAATCTACCTCCATTATCTAAACTCATGACTGTTTTCTGACCGTTTACTAATAACGGTTTCATTTTATTCTTAGCTGCGGTGGTGGTGCTGCGGTAGCGTTGTAGCCTCAGAGTAAGACTTTGTCTTGTTCGTTCTCAGCTAAAGCGTCTTCTGTGTGGAGACATGCATGAATGGGCGTACCTTCGTTGAAGGTTGTGCGTCAGGCCTAGCAAGCCGGTACGTAAAAATTTACTGCTAATCATTAGCGGACCGGAGTTCCACTGTGGCGACCCCTAACCGGGAAAAGCTGAAAGATACAACAACAACAACATTACCCAGTATAAATTGAGTAAAAAGTATTGATATTGTGCAGACTTTGCTCTGTAGCAAGACAAGCCCCTGAATGTGAAACACAATGTTCATTCCATAACTTTCCTATCAGACTAATCCCTTCCACTACACATTCTCCCCACGGGCCTCAGTTACTTTACTCTTTACCTACCATTAGTCCTATAATGTGTACTGATCTGCCTCTGTCATCTGCACTGCATGTTTTGCTTTATGATTCTCACAGTGAGTCATAATGAGTAAGTACTTTAGCAGACGTCCACACTATACAGTCACTCCATGATCTCAATTACACAACTACAGACAATGCAAATCATTAGCATGCAGTAATGAGTTTGACATTATCAGACACCTTAAAATATCAAAAGAAACACCTGTAGCCAATTTTTAATTGCTTTAAAATGCAAGCTGTAGTGCACTGCAAAAGCAGGGTAATTACATTATCAAGTGTGGGCTAAAGAATACAAGACTGCAGAAAGGAAAGACAAAATGATGTAGATTTGAAAAATAAGAACTACTGGAGCCATGAAAACTCTTCTGAACCCATTTTCATTTCCAACATGAAGTACATACAACCAGAATAACCAAAAGCAACTAAACAAATCTTTCAGAATTCAACATCAATCAAGAAAATCATCACTGTAAACAGTTTACTGACCCTGACTTGGCTGATGTGCAGTGCATAAAAGTATTATTATTTTTAAAGTGTAACTTTATTATCATTGTTTCCATTTTTTGAAATTGAATTGCGAGAAATAGCAGTAAAAAAATGCATAGCATAGAGTTTACCTTTGTGACACAGTCTGAAATATTTCATATAGAAGTTAATCGCTTGTAGCCCTGGAATATTACACATGCTTATCTACATGGCTATACTAAGCCATAACATTCTTTTTCCCAGCCTTACAGACAAGTGTCGACTGCCTTTTGTTACATAAGTTCTGAGGGTGCAACTTAAATGCAGTCTGTATTCTTACATTCTTGCATAGAGATTTCCAGAGTAGGAGGGTGCACAAAAGCAAGAAAAGAATCTTACAGAGGACATCAATTGACTTAGTATCAGCTCTTCAAAAATGTATTTAGGATTAAATAAAAATGGTGTTTCTAATACTTCTTGTACATATGTGAATAGGATCCATGTCCCACAAGATGGGTTTAGATGGGCTTAGACTTCTGATTTTCCAAATTGTTGCTACTTCCTTTAGTGCATAGGTTTTTCCAACTGCCTTAAAGGAGACCTTAGTCACACCATTTATGAAGAACCATTCTCTTAATGCTGACAACTTGGATAAATACACTCCCATCTCTAACCTCTCATTTACAGGTAAGTTTAGGTTACTAAGAAGCTTGAGTCTGTTCTGTTTCTACAACATATGCATAGCTTTTTTATTATAGTTTATGCACTAGACACAGTGCTAATGCTGCACTAACTCATATCATGAATGACCTCTCAATGATTAGGGCTCAGCAGTTTTAATCTGTGTTGGTCCTGCTGGATTTCTTCTTTGCATCCGACACAGAATACAATAGCATTCTTCTTGGTCACCTTCAAATGTACTGTGAAGCATTGGTCACTTTCCTCCAGTGGTTTGCCTTCTACCTTACAGTTTGTTCCCAAAGGCTTGTGTTGGGATACTTTCTTTTTCTATCTATCCTCTAAGATCCGAATACCATTGGGTTCTAGTCTAGGCCAGTTATTCTTCATTGCGTACATCTTTCAACTGTCACAGCTCATTACAGAGAGAGAAAGATCAGTATCTCTAATGATTTAATTAGCTTTACATTCCTTTCCTTTGACATGCTGTCCACTACAGATTCACTAGGTGAAGATATGGCATCCATTCAAAATTGATGAGAGCCATCCACTTACAACTTGACAATTTCAAAAACATTGCCATGGCTGTTCATACAACTCTGAGGAAATATAATTATCCATCCCTTGACCCCATTGTGTTTTACAATGATGACAGGCTAGATTTTGTGAGGAGGGTAAGAATCATGGAATCAATCAACCAGGACAAAGGGACTTCCAAACATTGGATCATCTCAGTTTAGATTCATCAAAGGCAGGTCATATTCACTCAACCTGAGTAATCGATAAAGGCAAAATAGTGCATACCCCATACCTTCACCTGGCTAAAGCTTTTGACACAATCCTCCACTCAAGCATTATAGAAAAGGTAAACAAACTGGATATAAACCCTTATGTCACCCAATGGATTGCCATCTGCCTCACAGATAAAACACAAATAATCAAAGCAGGGGAAGTAACTTTCACAAAGAGACCAGTCTCCAGCGGAGTCCCACAGTGATCTGTTTTGGGTCCTCAGCTGGTCTGCATATACTTTTCTGAAGCAAAAGCAAATACCAAAGGACTTTGTCTGACTATGTTCGCAGATGGCTAGGAGCAGTCATTGAATCTCCAAATAACTTAGCCATCTTACAGAATGGTTGTTCACAAATAAATAACCAGTGCCAAAAATCATTGACTGAAACTAAATGTCAAAAATACATTACTGTACCCTTTAGGAAGTTATCTACCCTGTGGAACAACCACATAGGAAATACACCCCTAAGTGCTGACCCAGTTGTTTTGATTTGGGAACTTATGTGGACAGTGAAATAACTTTTGACCAGCATGTGTCCATTGTTGTAAGAAAGCCCTTGTTTACTGCATAGCTTATAAAGAAATGGATGTTATTGCCCTCCTTTACTCAGCCTTCATTAGGCCAGTCACTTATATAAAGCAACCTGTGGCATTTATCCATCCAAATACATGCAACATCTGAAACATCCACAGAGATACCTTACTGAAAAGACATAAGACCTAAACCACATGTCCTACATGGACTGACTCAAAGCCCTGTCATTATACTTGGTATCTTACAGACTAAGAGGTGACCTGTGTCTGGAATACAAGGCATCCTCCAACCCGATACTGATGGACTTATTGCACATCAGCAAGTCAATTGGCATCAGAAATACCCAGTCTAGGGATCTAAACCTCATCTATAGCATCAGCAGAATGCTTTGGAAAGACAGGTATATCTCACAGAGGATAATACTGCTGTGGAACAGACTGCCCACTCACATAAAACAAACTTTATATCTGTGCATATTCAGACACAATTTTAATCTATAGATGAGAAACAGAAAATTTACCCCTGGACTGCCCCCTAAACTACTATTGGACACAGACAGCTTCTAAATGCTTTATCCCATACATAGATCCCCTCAGATAATATATATTTTTTATGATCTTAGTTATTCTCATCAGGGGGTAACTTATTTATCAATTATTAATGTTCCCCTTCAATATTGTTGCTTGAGGTCATTGAGGCTTCTTCTGGATACTTTCTGAATCTGGGTTTCTCTCTACCTGCACCTTTATCTCTGCAACCCTTTCTTCCCATGTCTGTTTGGTTTCAAACATTTCCTAAAAACATCATATTTTGACTTAGCATTGAAATGATAATTACTATATCCATGGCTATTATTTTGCTGCGTCACTACCTTCATCTGACCTTCATCATCCTAACTTGAACTGACTTATTTATCCTACCAGTTTATATAATTACTGAACCTTGTTTCCAGTATTTAGACAGGGATATTCCTTGATATTCCACCCAGCATACTCTCTTATTTATTATTTGTATGTTTTACTGTTTGCCTGTTATCCTATTTTATTGATTCCTTTGATTGTTACAGTTCTTGGGAAGCAAGCACCTGAATAAACTTGTACTTGAATTCATGCTGCTATTCATCTATTCTTCCTGTCATCGGTTCTGTTCTGTTTCCATCCACCCAGTTACCCATAGTGCTAGCTATCCATCCTATCTTGCTTCCTGTCATCCATGTTGTTTCACATCTATCCTATGTATCCATCCCCAAATTTTCCATAAAGTAATCTGCCCATGCTCCCAACAATCTGTCTTGTTTTCTTCCCATCCTCACAGTCAGCACTGCTGTAATATTGCCATCATTCCCAGCACACATTCTGTTCTCTAGCCATCCATTCTGTCATTGGGCTGCTGTCTGTCCATCCCTATGTTAACCATAATCTTGCAAATGGAATCAGGTTGAAGGATCACCTTGATTCCTATCATGTCTCGAGAGATACTACAGAAATTATGTGGAGATGCCAGAAAATGTATGCCTAATAATCAATCCTTACTATGCTTATTATATTCTCTACTGATTAGTTCAGAGTTTAAATATTGCTTGAGATTATCTGCTGTGCAGTTTTAAATTATTTATAGTATATTCAACTCAACTGGTACACCTGCTCCATCTTTTAGTATATATTTTTTTCCTTTTTATGTTAAAGCAAGTATGCCTGTTAATTATCCTGGTCAGCAGATTTTAACATTTCCTTAATGCCTATTTTTAAATGCATTTACTTTTTACACTAATTCATGTATACAGTAAGATCTTCAGTTGTAGTATTTTTAAGTGTAATTGTATACAGTAAATCTATCACTTTCTTTCAAGCTAAAATGAATCATTTTACAGCTTATTCTTCACTATTTTCCAAATAACTCTAAACTCTTTAAACATCTTTGGAATTTAAGTGACTGAAGCAAAAATAATGAGAATATTTTCACTGTTACTTACAAGTTTGTGTAGGCTATATCCATGAACAAATTTATAATGCTAATATGTGGCGAGTATTACCCAAAGCACTACTGAATGCTGCGTAGCTAGTTCCACTTTATTGCTAGATTTGTTAATATTGCTCTGCTACTTTCTGTTTGTTGCTATTATGCTGAATGTTTATGGAGTGTCTTATAGTTTTTGCTGTGATATTTCTGACACAATTTCTTCAATTTGTATAACTATTTTGCAGCCTTACTTAGCTTCTTATTAAATATATATCCACAGTCTCTCCCATTCTACTAGACAGACACTCGCCGTGACCTATCTTCTTCCCTCACTTATGTATGGTGCCCCTCAACTTACTAACTTATCCGCCTCTACCTCCACCAAAATGGAAAGTTGCTATAACACAATTTCTAAATTCGTCATTAATGCCAAACATTCTTCCCATCATTGTTCCACCCTCCACTCACTGAACTGGCTAGAACTTCCCAACCTTCTAGACTACCACCAACTTACCAATGCCCATAGGCTTTTTTTTAACCCTTCTAAATGTCCAGCACTATCCAAAGTCCTACAGCCATACACCCCTAGCAGGCCACTCAGATCTGCTTAGCAAAACCTCATCACTGTCTACAAACCAAAGCGTCATGCAGGACAGCACATCTTGTCCTTTTCCCTAGCAAAAAAAATGGAACCCCCCCCCCCCTTAAGAACCACTAAACTTCAACAAACAACTTCAAAACCCAACTCCATTCCTCCTTGCTCCATAACAGGAAGTGCAACTGCACTCTCCAAACCTAACCTACTACCCTCCTACCTATGTAACACTCTGATGTCATTTAAGACTCACTTGCTATATTACTACTTACCTCATGATGTCAATGATTTAATATCTCATTGTAATTGTATCCTCAAAGTTGTATCCTTAATTATTAATTTGTATCTGTTATGTTTTACTGTAATAGTTGCTTCATGGTTTTAACTCAAAATAGTCTCTTTACTGTTCTGTTGTCTTTGTATGTGGAACTTTTCTCCCCGGGCCTCCACTGAAAACGGGCTCCCGAGCCCAGTGGACCTCCCCGGTCATCAAACTGAAATAAATAAATAAATAAATAATATTTAATCTACTATTGTCTGGATACTTACATAATGATTATTGATTAATGCTACCATTTAGTATTCAAAAACAAATGCTCGATGCCGATATAATTCAACCAAAGGATATAAACAAGTAGCACTTCAGTGTCGGGGAGAAAATGGGTCACTGAAAATTTTTCGATATGGTTAGAAACAACACTTAGGCCATATGTCGATAGTATGGAAAATATACTGACTGATACTGGAGGTTTTCTAAAAGCATTAGGAGAGGTGGAAAGGGTGTTATCTGAGGGCCCCTATCTTATGGTAACCCTTGATGTGCAGAGCTTATTTACAGTCATTAACAATAGATATGGAATTACAGCTATTAGTAAACTCTTGAAGGAGAGTGATGTTACTGACCATAAGATAGGTCTGATTAAAACTATGCTGAGTTTGGTTTTGGAGAACAATGTTTTCCTGGGTCCACAACAATTGTATAGACAGGCACAGGGTGTAGCCATGGGCACACCCTGTGCCAACACTTATGCTAATCTAGTGCTCTCTTTCTGGGAAAGGGAGCACATTTTCAATAACAATGAGTGGAAGTCTAGTATCAAACTATACAAACGATTTGTGGACGATGTTTTTATTTTATGGAAAGGGGATGTACTTCTATTGGATGACTTCATTGCCTTCCTACATTCCACTAATGACTTTTTTAGATTTACCAGGGAAGCATCATTTACACGAATAGATTTTTTGGATGTCTCTATTGAGCAAAATAGTTTAGGTTTTTCAACTAGTATACACAGGAAAGAATGTTGGAAAAACACACTCTTGTCATTTGATAGTATGCACCCACGTTATACCTTCCCTAATATAGTGCAAGGACAAGTAAGCAGGATTTCTAGACTCTGCACAGAGGATTCATGTTTTGAAGGAGAAACAGATAGGCTAAAAGGTTTTCTCCATGATAGGGGATATCAGGAGGATATGGTCAATAAGGTTGCACAAAATAGTAAGACCAAGAGGGGAGATAAATACAAACCATGGTTACACCGCCATAGTAGTGCAGTAAACGTATCTCTGCATGATGGAACAGGTGATTTTGGATCTAAAATAATGTTCACTTACAGTAGCAATATTAGAGAGATTAGCGAAATTGTTAAGAAAAATTGGAATATTTTGTTTAGTGATGATAGGATTAGGGACATTGTAGGTCCTTGCCCCAGGTTTGGATATAGGAAAAACTAGAGCTTGAAAGACATTCTATGTGGAGAACACTCTACAGATACAGCTACCTCCATCTTACCAGTTGGCAGTGTGCCATGTGGGTTATGCAAGGCCTGTCCACATATTTATGAAAATACAAACTTCACACATCCCACTACAGGAAAAACATGGTCATTGAAGGCTAGGGCAACCTGTAGAATGAAGGATGTTGTTTATTTGGCTGACTGCAAGTCCTGCCCATGTTTTTATGTGGGCAAGACTAACAACATGTTAAAAGTAAGGGTCTTACAACATATGTCAGCCATTAGAAATATGTATATACATAATGCCCTATTTAGACATGTAAAAGATAATCCTACTCATAGTTTTAGGTTTAGGGCTTTAGCCAATGTCAAACTTAATAAAAGGGGGGGGGGGCATCAAACAACTTACAGAGTTAATAGAGTCTAGATGGATTATAGAGCTCATGGCACATAGGAGGCCGGGCCTGAATGATGTCATCCCTATGAAACCCACCCTGAAAAATAGGCGGGTTTTTTATTAATGTCTGATTGGATGTTCACTATTTTAAATTGAATTCTGTGTTATTTGTACTTTATCTGATGAAGGGTTAACACCCGAAAGCGCTAATCTTCTGGATATTTTGCTTTATACTTGATTTTAATAAATAACTTTGGATACACAGCAGTATTCTTCCAAGGGTTTTTTTTGCTGAAGTACCATTTAGTATTGTACACTAATTTCTTGACTGCCTATATATTCAACTTACCATAATTATGCTGAGTTAGTTAATTAATTTGTATGACGTCATGGTTATTAATGTTCTGTACTGTATTATACTCTCTAAATTCTAGAGGTTCACTTTTGTATGATGGGTAGATGTCCTAATAGGTAACAGAAGGACACTATTAGATGGCCAAGGACAATGAAGAATTGCTCTACTTATTTTATTCTTATAGCAGATAGACCTTCTGTCATTTGACACTTTTGTTGACACCACTGTAACTTATCTGCTTTCAGCGTGATGTACAAGCTTAAGCAACATTGCATGTCACTCGGGTTTCTTATTGAAATCTTATGTCTTGAAAAGCTAATTTTCTGCTATTGTCATTCCTCAAGGGTTTACAATATTAGGGTTTATATATCTAATTATTCTATCATTTCACATTTAGAGATACTGCAAACAGAATTGTAGAATTCCACTGGGAACCTGTACCAATAAAACTACTACACCTGAGTGTGTCTAGGGACATTAGTTTCCTGCAACTGATTGGAAGGTGGTCACTTATTCATTACTTCAATGAGTCATGGTAAAACCTTAACTCTGAAGCACAGAATGACAAACATATTTACACCATGAGGATATCATGATATAGTCAGCATTCTGTGCACAATATGTTAGCATCAGCATCTTCTATTCTGTAGTAAGTGATGAGTTTTGTAATCCTTTCTGAGTACTTGTACAATAACTTTTTTCATCATATAAAATAAATGCATATTATTCTACAAAGTGCTTAGGTGGTTCTGATATACAATGATGAAAATTCAGAGAAAATGCATATTTAGATGTGTTCAGTGTGCAGCTAACACGTTTTTCTAATATTCAGGAATTATTTTCATGAAAACCACTTAACAATTTTGTTAACAACCCATATGTTTATTTCTTTAAAAAAAAGCATCTGTCATGTTTGTGGGCAAGTAATACTTAGAAAAGCTATGGGTGTAATTTTATAATTCTTAACAGGACTCACTAATGCACAGTACCTTTTCTGAGAGTTAATCTCATTAATTGCCTATACTGCATCAATCACGAACGAGATAGAAATAATCACAGAAACCTACACTGTTTCCTTATAAGCACAATTGCATGGAGGCTTTTTATATGGTTGATGATTGTATCTTTTCAGTAGAATTAATACAGCCTTTCTGTGAATTCAGAAGGCAAATCTAATGGAGCAATTAAAACTGAGTGCAATATGTCTATATTTATGCATCATATACACAATTTTTCTTTTTTAATTTACTAAGCATGTTACAATCCAGCTCGTGCAACACAAGAAAATGTCATTAAATCACATGTTGGATATTAGGAATAGTCAGAAAGGACATGGATATATTGCAGATGAAACTGAAATGTTTGACTGTTTAGTTGTTTGCATATTTATCAGTCTGTTTGATTGTGTTTCTCTAACTGCTGTACAGTTCTGATCCACACAAACCTTTATCAGACTATGCCTGATAGCAGCACTCTCTAATTAAGTGATTTAAAGTTACACAGAAGGCACATGGAGACTGAGACAATCCCCTGAACTGTAGGAAGTAGTACATTAAATAAGACAAATGCAATAATGTAACACAATTAGGAAACGCTGAAAATGTTGTATGCAAATAATCTGCCAAAGCATGAGTCATGATTTGATCTTTAGTTAATATAATCTGTAAACTCTTTGTCCTGTCTTCAATTCTCCTCTTCAGATGAAATATTTTTATTTAATATCCATCTAGTTCATTACTGATTTTTTTAACTATTTTTAGCAATTTTCCCTCAGTCCTTTCCACTTATGTTATACATCATATTCCCTGTTATATTCTTTAACAGACTGCTGCTTATTCTACACTCTGTCCCTTTCCTGGCAGTTGGCACAGAGGGTTAAGGCTGTGAGCGGCAATGAGTGCAGTCGAGGGTTTGATTCCCTCAGCCCTCATTTGCCTACTGTGTGGCCTTAAGCAAGTTACTTAACCAGGCCTTGATGGCAGGTTGCCCTTGAAATGGGACAGCAGTGTGTCCACTAGGCCTACCTGGTTAACAAATGGTATTATTTTTAGTACTATTCCTCTCCTCGTATACAGTCACACTGTCTTACTGGTATTTATTATAACCACTATGCTATCCTCATTCACATTTCTATGCTTATACTGGTCCTTCATATATCCCGTGATCCTGCCACTATCATCCCCATGCACGTCTCCATTTCCCAGTTATGCACTTTATCTATACCATTCCATTTCTTCCTTCCTTCTTATACATGTTGCTGCCTTCTAACCATTAGGGATCTCTAAGTCTACAACTGACTTCAATGAAATTCCCTCTCTCCCACAGTTCACTGTTTTGGTTAACTTAGCACTCATTCAAATCTTCATACCTCTCACTTGTTCCTGCTCCTATGATGCAGAATCTCCGTGTGTCTCACCTTTACAGTAGCTATTGTGAAAACTCCTCTGAGTCATTCAATTTCTGCTGTCTCCCTGCAAAGGCTCCTTTTTTCTTTAGTACCTGAGTTCAATTCTGTTTAATATATATTATACACCTCAAAGGCAGCCATGCAAAGTATTAGTGCACTCATCTAATGTGACTATGCTTGAATAAAAAAGTAATTGATCATTTAAGGAATATATGTCCTTTTCTTCCTCCTAGTGATATATTCTTAGTGTGCCTTTAGCTGCTGAAAACCTTCACTGTTTGATTTGCTGTCCTATATATAATTCTGCTGCAAGTGAAATGTGCATTCCCTGTTTTCAACAGGCAACTATGATAGGAAGGAGATTTGAATAACTGAATTCTCACTAATCCATGTGAGCCATACTAATTTCTGCTTCCTCTTCTGTCAGGGTCCTAGATATTACATCAGAGATGCCTGATGGATGCATCATTGCACATCTTTGGTTGACTGCATCATGGCTTCCATGTTGTTGCGCTCTGGACCCTGATCTGCTGTGTACACAAGCCATGCAGGGGCCCCTGCCTGCAGTACTTCATCTAATGACGCTAATGATTATTTTCTTTAATCATGTAAGTCAAATGAAAAATTATGTCAGCATTCAAATTGTTTTTCTGCCAAGGCTCCTTTCAAAAACTGCTGCCCTAGTAGAAGACCTTGTAAGGATGCTGGCAGGCTAACAGCACCGTTTTCTTGCTCTGTTACTCTATTTCTATTTCTGACAGGAAATTTCATTTTTATAATATCCTAAACCAATTTTTGAACAAAATCAGTTACCTGATACTACACAGAAGCATTTGGTGCCAGTTTATTCATTGGGGAGGAGTTAGGAGAGGGGAAATACAGTAGTGAAGACAATTACCGCGTTTTAACACTGGGGTTTCACTTTGAAATGTTATTCTTCTGTTCTCCCCTTCTGTACTGAGATAGATATACAAAAATAAAATAAAAATAAATAATAAAACAAAGAAAGAGAAAGAGTACCAAATAGCTATGACAAAAAATAAAATGATAACAGGAAGTGTTACAGCATAGGTTCTTAAATAACAGGGAGAAGGCTGGTTACAACCACTTGTAGTGCCTTCCTTCTCAGTGTGACCAATGAAAGTTGTTTAGTCACAGTGGTATTTCCCTCTCAGAGAGCAGGTTCTAATAGAATGTTTATTTCCCAACCTTTTTTCTCAGTAGACAATTTATACAAAGTTCTTTGCGTGTGTGTGTGTGTGTGTGTGTGTGTGTGTGTGTGTGTGTGTGTGTGTGTGTGTGTGTGTGTGTGTGTGTAAGAAATACTGGATAAAATGATGACATATGCTTGATTTTAACGCACAACTTTAGTGCAAAATAATAAGATGTTAATTAAGTTGCACCCTCTATTACATTTACCTCAAATTAGTATTTTAATACTTGCAACACTTGTAAAACCTGTATTTCTCTCTTTATGTTATATAATACATTTTATAGTACTGTGGCACCATACACAATATAGAACTCATTTCTTCAGTTCAGCTGTTATCATAAGATATTATATTATTCAAATTACATTCTGTTCTATTAATTTAAAGTAGGGAGAATGATCTTATTTATCCCTGTTGATGTCAGCCCCTTGCTTGTTTGACTTGTTCGGCACATGTGGGCAATAGATGTGTACACGTCTTATGACAATGGATGTGGTGATGATTTGTGTTGGTTTCTATGTGGATGTGCTTTTTCAGCAGGAAGTGAGGAGCTTAAATACGTGGCAATATTAGAAGTTCATGCTCTGAAATTTAATTCAAAGTCTGACACATAATAAAGGAGGGACTAATATGAAAGTAATAGCATGTTTTTCACAAAGTCAGACAAAATTATGCAGTCAGTTTGATAAGCTGGGAATTCATGAGTCTCTTAAATAAAGGAACTATAGTGGGTATATTGTTAACCATATGTTATCCCTCAGTACAAATATAATTCTATGAACATATTAGTTTAGACATCAGTGTTACTCTTTTACTATTTTATACCTCATAGTATGTTCTAATGAATATGATATCCTATTTATAGAAGAGATATGTTTTGAAAGATAGTCATATATGCAAGTACTCACAAATAGACACATTTTTTTGAGAAGTGTATTTGTTCTTTGAAATATATGTGTCTGCTGTAATATTCAAGCATGTACAGTCTTGTAGTCAGAATTGAGTTTAAACAGTTAACTAGTCATATTATCAATAATATATAATAGCATATTGGTAATATAACATGATTGTTAAAAACAATGTTATATGTATTGTCTTTTATCTGTGTTAATCTCTTTTTCTCAGAACTAAAAGAAATGATTTGATTTATTATAATACTATATAGGGTCTTAAAATTAGAATAGAACCAAATGACTACAAGAGCTGCTATACTTTTATAGCATGCAAATGAGTGGTTATAATCTGAATATTATGTATATACTAACTCCTTTTAATTTTGTTAAATAAGTTAGCCCTTTCATATATCATAACTTTAGAAGTAGTAGAGTGATGCTAGATACTTATTTGTGGGTAGATCGTAGTGGTTGAATAGGACTGTTATTCAAACCAGGAGTTTTAAACTCCATCAGGTGTGGGTGGGAAATAACAGTACATGTACAGTAGTTTACAAATTAATCCTTTTTTTGGTGTCTACTATTCTTGATAGAAAGTTTACAGTTAATAAACTCTAAAACTCTAGTATCTTATACAATCTATGAGTAAGCAGTTCACTAGATATAATAATAGTGTTTAAGTACCATATTATTTACAGATGTATGAGGGCATTATATGTAATACTTATTTATTTTTTCCTATTTCAATAGTATGGCCAACTTGAAATGCATATCAATTAATATCAATGGATTAAATAATGGTTGTAAAAGGGGTAGTTTATACATTTTTTTAAAAAACATATTTCATTCCCAAGTTATCTTTTTACAGGTAACACATTAAATAAAAGATGATTTGGGCAGACGTAATACTAAACACTATTCTATATTAACTAGCTCTCATTACAAACAGAAGAGAAGAGGGGTTGCCATTTTATGGAAAATTCATTGCCGCTACCTAAAATCCTGAATACTTTTATTGATGAAAAAGGCATGCTTTGTTCAGTGACTTTAGAGATTCAAAGGAAACTATATACTTTTATTAATGTCTATTGGATACCTGGACTGGGAATACAAACAGTTAAACAACAACTGGGGGAAATAATGGAAATTTCAAAATGAAACATTATTTTTGTAGATTACTTTAATTGTATTTTATCTCGCAAGGATACCAACACTAGCTGCAAAAGGAAGAAACCTGCCTCAGTCCAGGCTTTGATGGAGTTCACTGATCTATGTAATATGAGAGATGTAAATGAGTTTTCAGTATCAGACTCACTCTTTCTTATACATTTCTCACACAGACATGGGACACAATCATGAATAGTATACGTTTCAAATGAGATCACTAGTAGATCCTCTTATCCACTCTCAAATAATAACACAATAACATTTGAAGTTATAATGAATTCTAGTAATAACATCAAAATAAATGGATTCCTGCTTATATAACTGATACGAAAGACTTTAAGGAGTTCTTTTATAAATAAATTCAAACTTTTATTGAAATTAATCATACAGGTAACGCCTTAGAGATTTTTGTATGGGACTCTTTAAAAGCATACCTTTTTTGGCAAAAATTACAAGTTGGTATACACAAAAAAGAATGAATGGGACAAAAAACTGATAAGAGTTACAGGAGAAAATTGATAAGTTAAAATTAGATAGTCAAAAATGAAAAAAATAACAACAGAAGAAATAAATAAACTGCAATTAAATAAATAAAATAAACAATAAATAAATATATAAATAAACTACCATTGTCAGCACTTTCCACCTTCTACAGAGCAGCAATTGAAAGCATCCTAACATCCAATTGTTTGGTATGCTATGGGAGCTGTTCAGTCACAGATAAGAAATCCTTGCAGACAGTGGTGAGAGTTGGTGAGAGGATAACTGGCACTAATCTGCCCACATTCCAGTATCTTTATACATCAAGGAGCCTAAAGAGAGGGATCAAAATGATAAATGACTTAACTCATCCTGCAGACAGTTTGTGACTGTTATCGGGTAAAAGATACCACAGTTTTTGATGCAGGACAACAAGATTCAAAGACAGTTTTTATCTGAAGGTGATCAGACTTCATAACTCCAACATTAGGTCTGATCACTGACAGGTAAGGAAGTTGGGACTTTCCATTCATTGTGAGATATTATTTTATCTATTATTTATTAAGCCCAGCCAACCATTATACTTTATACTCCTAACTCGGGTGCAATTTTTTTTTTCTTCAGCTGCTCTTGCTATGTGCTTGTTCACCCATAATGTTGTACATAGTTCATGTGCAATACTATTACCTGAACTTTGCTGCTAGATGTGTGTTTTTTGTATCTTAACAAGTGTGTGTTTCTAGGAATATATGTAGCTATATATTTAAGTATAGATTTGATTTATAAGATGGTGGTAGTGTTATTATATGTTGTTTTAAATTATGTCTTTGTATGTATCTGGTTTCTTTTTTGTCTGTCCCATGATGAGCTGATTGCATAGAATATCATTTAGTCTATACTTGTAGAGATTTAAATGACAATAAAGTTACTTTTGAAATAGCTTAAACAGTAAATGTTTAGGAATCTTACAACATAAAACTATGATAAATTTAGAAAAGATTTAAATAACTGATTATTCCATAACTCATAAATCCATGCATAAATTGGCTACTAGAACAAAAATGATTGTTAAATCTAACCACATCAAAGAATTATACTCCTCTAGTAGTAAAAAGAAGGTTACTGAAATAGAAGATATTCTGGATGTTTTCAGGTCTAAGATTAATCAACACAAACCAACAACAGATGCACAAGATCTAATTAAAACATTTATAAAAATATATATACTGAAAATAGACTGTCAGAAGATCAAATAAAACATTTGACAAGCCTATATCAATGTCTAAACTCAAAACTCAAATTAATAAATTAAAACCCAGTAAGACACCATACCTCTCAACCTCTTACAGAAAGAAATCTGGACAAAGTCATAAATAAATGTGGGATAAAGGCCCAAAAATAGGGACATTTTTAAATATTGCTCTTACAAACTTAGAAAGTTGATAGAACAACAGGTTTTACATTAGCATGAAGTTTCTAAATTGTATGATGTCAGAAACTTAAATATCTGTCATTATTTTCCAACTTCAATCTTCAATGATGTGATACTAATTTGCCAGAAAACTACAATTTTATGAAAAACAAACCAAAAATATGAGGCAAAAATCTGTACAGTTGAGTAGTATGCATCAACACAATGTTCTTCATATCAACAAATTTCATTATTAAATGTAGATTATAAAATATTCATGGCAATCTATGCCTCTTGAATAAAACAATTTTTTCAAGTGTTGATAAACAATGATCAGACTAGATTTATAATGAACAGGAATGTCTACGATAATATCAAGAGAATTCTATCAATAATTGATTATCCTAATAATTCAAGAAAAAAAGATCTAACCTTGGTTTGTCTGGATATCAATAGTGCATTTGATTCAATTAATTGAGAACACATATTACTAATATTGGAGGAATGTAATTTTTCAAACAATTTCTTACAATTAATCAAACTGTATGTATTTATGTAAATTCCTTTGCATACATTAAGATAGGCTCACATACTTCCCAATTAATCATGATTACTATAGGTACTACATAGGGTTGTCCCTTGCCACATTGCTTTTTGCTCTAGTTATGGAACCTTTTGCAATTTTGTATAAGATCAAATAAAAACCTCATTTTCATAAAAGCTCCCTTTTCTCCACTGTAGTGCTGTCTCAGAGTTGGTATATATAGTAAGAGAAAGTGTGGGGGAAAGCCCCCCACCTGGGTGGGTTTGAAACACTGCCGTGAGTGAGACGGAGAAGTGTTGGACAATTCGTTATTGTCCCTGTCTCACAGGTTAGATGTAGTTAATGTTCGTTGAATGGATATTCGCTGAATTGGGTTCAATGTTCAGCCATTCGATATTTAGTCCATTTGATGGCTGAACATAGACCAGTTTTCCCCCATGGAATACAAACATAATAACAACTATCAAGGGTATGAGGAAGTAAAGGAAGAGAAAAGAAGAAATGGAGGAAAATAACATGGAGGCATTCTCTAGTATGGCCCCTTATACGTAAATGCATCTTATGAAAGATGTAGGTCTACCTTACCTGGACGACATCTTCAGGACTGAAGACATGGGGAGAGGGTTGCAACATTAGGTTTCAAACAACAACAAGAAGAATGCCTATTCCACGGTATCTTGAGAATCCAATGACACCTTCCAAATGCAGTGACTCCCAATAGCAAAAAGTGCTAAAATAGTGTTATCAACCTCGAGTAAAAACTGTTGACCATACCAATACCATTAAAACATCTATTTAATATCCAGCATGGTTAAGCGCTTTCACCCGCTGCAATTCGGGCTTCATCAGAACAACACTACAAAAAACTGTTACCATTTAAATAAATGTTTTGGCGCCAATAATGCAAGAATTTTAAAGCTACGCATACCCATTTAAAAACTTGATTTGTAAACTCATCCCTAATTGTCAGTATAATAAAATTCATACACAAGTCATTGTCTAAATAAACATCATTAATTAAAAAACATCAATTTATAAAAAATATACAAAAAATTTGTATATAAACATTTTTAAGTAAAAATTTTTGTATGAAAAAATTATTATATGCATTTCATAATTAAGAAATCAACCTACTGCAATAAATTTTACATTAGTGGCCTTAACTAATATTTGTTTATATTCAACAGTATTTAAACACTAGATATAAACTAACGTGCAATGGCAAAAAAAGGCTTGAAGGTAATGTAGTCATTAAGCCCTGGTGGTATGGAGGCATCAGTGTATAATTGCCATCATATTTCCTTATAGGATAACATACCTTTATAATTACCCCCTCTAGGATTTAATTGAATAATGTCCAGTATGGCAAATTTAAAATTGTGTCTGTCGCCACACTCACATGCCTGTATAAAGCATTATTTACATATTTCGTCCTTATACTGTACAAATGTGCATAGATACGCGTTTTAAACTTCCTCTCTGTCTTTCCTATATAAAATCCTGGGCAAACAGTACATTTAGCTAAATAAATAATCAATTTAGAATTACAGTTGCCCTGTTGAAACCTGATGTTAGTCCTATTAATGTTGTCTAAAATAATTCCTTCTTCCTCGTTTATAGCATAACATTGATTACAGCTTCCGCATTTTTTTGTATACCTATTGGTTGGAGCCTTAACTATTTGACCTCTTTCAAGATAATTTTTAATGTTATGTCCCATTTTGTTAACAAATAAAGGTTGGGATCCTAATATGTTAGCAATATCTTGGTCAGCTGATATTATATTCCAATTTTTGACCATTATAGTCTTTATTTTTGTAACATGTGATCCATACTCTAGTACACATGCTATATTAAATTTTGTACTAGTAAGCCTCTCCTGATTTTTAAGAACATTTTTATTCTTATAATAATTGTAACCTAACAGGGGAATATATTTACTTCCCCACTCTTTAATAGCTTGATTACTCACTTTCTTCATCATGTTCATATCATAGCCTCTATCTCTAAATAAGATAGTAATATATTGAACTTCTTCTAACATCTCAGAATATGATTAAGTCATTTTAATGGCTCGTATAACTTGTCCTTTGTATATATTAATTAATACTTTCCTAGGATGGTTACTTGAAAATTTCAAGTAGTCATTGGAAAAAGTGCTGAACCCAGAAGAGGTGAGCGAGCCATGCCTCACTTGTCCTTCTCCCTGTCTGGCTCTACTGATGGATGATGTCATTGAATGCCACTTGTTGTTTACTTTTGGAACATTAGATTTCAAATGAAAAAAAAAATGCTTGATACTGGGAGTTAATGAGCTACATCAAGATGCAGAACCAAACATAGATAGGTGTTATACAAAGCTGAATCTGTAGCTGCCATCTTGGGTTGAGTATAATATATTAGGACTATCTTATACAAACCTTCACATGTTTGAGGTATGCTCTTTGATTTTGTACTGCATAGTGATTTTTGTGTCACACTTTCAAATTAAAGGCAGGAGTCATTATCTGTGGTTGAGATGCTATATTCTTGCAGCACTCATACATGCATTAAATGATTAGTGAAATGAACATTAAGCCCCCCCCCCATATGTTGGCAGGTTTTCAACATTTCCTTTTACAATGATTTTAATTGAGGATAGTCAAAAAAGCCATGTTTTAAAAAGGCTATAATGTCTGTATAGAATATCTGGCAAGTGGGGTTAGCCCAGGGGAAGATATCATATAATTCCTGGGAAGTATAAAATACTCTATGAAGCACTTTTCATGTAAACGCCTGTCACGGTATGAGAAAGTTAGTAGGCTGGGTGGGTGGCTGCTATGACCTGGGTTCCGTGCAGATTGTATTAGTAGATAACTGCATCCATCATCCTAGGCTTTTGTTCAGGACATACAGAAAGTAATGCTGCATGTTAAAACCATGTCAAGCATTACATGCAGCTCATCTAAATGTCCATGAGGAGAATGTTTTTTCTAGTTTGGGATTTTCAAATATCCTCAAGCAGTTAATACTTGAAAGACAGTACTCAATCAAGCTGCAATAACCTACAAGGTCAACTCCACAGTCGGTGTGACAATTGGTAGAGTAGTAAAGGTAATAATTTAGGTAGCCCTTGAAACATGAAGTATGTTTCAAAGGTCTTGAGTGCTGCTAGCTGAAGATATTTAATTTCTGTAGGAACCCTTGTCATAGTGCAGTTCATAAGCCTACTTAGCTATTATTATCTTTTGCTGAGGCCTCCGCAATTGAGATGTTGCAATGTTCCCATCATTGTCGTTTTAAAGGCCAAGAGGCAGATTTATTTTCTGCTATGGGTTATGGGTTATGTGTTATGGACTGGGGCTTGAGCACTGACACCCACTCTGTTGTTTCTAGCTGGACAAAATGAAGGTATCAGCTTCCTAGACTGATAGAGAAGGAAGGAGGTAATAACTGGGTGTATATAATACAAACGATACAGCTGAATGACTTTTTTTTTACTTCTTATGGAAGAAAATAGTGGAAGCAAAATGACAGCACCATCTTAACTACAGACAAGGTCTGTTATTTTCCTGAATGAGATTATCCATATGTCATCGGTGACATGACACATAAGCATGTCCTGCATTTGTCAATGTTCATTTTTTTACATGCCTCACCTCATGGAATACAATGTTGTCCCTAAGGAAACGGGAGAGGTTACTTACATAATCACGAATGGGATCTCCCACAGCACCTGTATACAAGTACAATCATGACAGCCAGGGATTTGGATGGGTTTATTTTGAGGGCTGATAATAATTGCCTGTGTGACTATCAAAATGTGTGTGTGTGTGTGTGTGTGTGTGTGTGTGTGTGTGTGTGTAGGGTGTTGTGTGTCTGTATACACACACACACACACACACACATATATATATATATATATATATATATATATATATATTTTTTTTTTTTTTTTACATCTATATATATATAAACATATATATTATATATGTGCATACATACATACACACACACACACACACACCTGCAGCTAGTAGCAAAACAGACTGGGAAAGTAGAATCTGTGGAATACTGTTCAAGTGTGGAGCAGGTGGGACTACAGTCTCACAAAAGAGGACAGATACACTGAACAATTTTGCTTTACATCATTATGTAGGTATGGTGTGTTGTCATGATAAATGTTGCTTATTCATAGGGCTAGACGTTATTAAACTGTTATTATCCTTTGCTGTTTTCCTTGAGCTTTTTATGGCAACCTTGTATATAAGGAAAACATGTCAGAAATTTTAAACACCCCATAATGGGCTCAGTTAACCTATGTTGCTCTGCAAACTATATACAATAGTTACAATATTCCTCTCATTGGTTTTGTAAGATGCCTCATCAGACCAGCATATAGCAGCTTACTATAAAGGCTCCATAATAACTAGTGTACTATATTACCTTCGACATGCATAAATAAAAATCCCATAATGTGTTATTTAAGCTGGCTAGTATCATGCTAAACATGCAGCAGCAATGAGTAGAACAGTACTGTATACAGAAAGAAAGAAACACGCTCTGACGAATGCATGCACTTAAGTATTCTGTTCAGTACATGAGCCATGTTACCAGAGGTGTTGGTTTACATTAGTAGTTCAGTCCTTACTAAGACCAGCGCTTTTTCATCTGTTATAAGCTGATGGCTTAATTCCACAAAGATTACAGCTGCAAATCACAGAACACTCCAGGAGCAAAAAGAGAGCCACAACAGAAGCAAACCATCCTGCTTTTAAAAGGATTTTAGGCTCATGAGTAATCTACAATGTTGAATGCTGAGGCAAAAAGGCAAACACATTGTGTTTGACAGATTCATTTGATGCCGCTAAATCCTATTTTGTAAGCTAGAAAATCCTTTCATGTAATTTGCCTGACTGTTGTTTTGCCCTGCAGAGCTTAAAGGATAAGCTGGTATATGGTTAGTGTCAGAGTGCCAGCTACTCAGTAAAGTGTCTGGCCGAGGTCAACTAAAACAGCAAAGAATTACACAGATATGGACTATTTTGAGCTACGGAATTTTACAGCAAATGCATGTTTTGTAATTAGTGTCATAGGAGCTTACACTGTTAGAAGGCGAAGGAAAATAAGTCTGATGATACATTGTAATGTAAATCATTGAACAATAGCACAGACCATGGGAACAGTCTCATCTGTACACTTTTCTTTTGAAATCATTTTTGTAGCTTGATACATGCAAGATAATAAGAACTAATTTACTATTTATTTAAATACATTTTATTGCCCATTATAAGTAATAGAAAGGCAAAGACAACTCATGTGATACTCATTTTTTTATCTTATGTTGAGTTGAACTGGCAGGTTATGTCACTGTTGACATCATTTGTCCTGTCTTGCAGCATTTCAAATCACACATGTATCTGTTTTTCACTCCTTCTAAAATAAGTATTTCTTAAATAATTGTCTATATTCCAAGCATTTCTCCAACAAACATGTCTTTAATCCCATAAACAGAAGGTGTACAAGATAGAAATATTTTTTGTCAAGTATGTTTTTCTCTTCCCTGATTCACTACTTGGCTTAAATTAAAATGAAATCATTTGCAATATGTTAGTTTTTTTTTCAAATCTGCTGAATTCTAAAATGAAAATACTTTATTTTGGTGTCTTTGCCCCCACTATCTGCTAGTCATCAGCTTCTTCCTGGGCAAGTGGCCAGTTTGTTCCCCATCACTGAACAGCAGGGGCAATCCATCGAGGTGCTTCAGGATTTTTTATTTTATTTTATGCTCTAACTCCAATAGGCACAGTTAATGAAGTGCGGGCAAGGGATAAGAAATAGGCTTGTGGAGGAGAAGATCCCTTTATTTGTACAACAGGCATTTCTATAAAGTAGCATTGCCACTCCCCCTTTTAACGTAAGTGATTGTCTTTCCAGTCTCTGAGAGGGACACTGCACTACCCAGTGTGCCAAATGTGTGTGGTGTTCTCCCCATACCCAGGAGAGGTGAGTGAGCCATGCCTCACTTGTCCCCCTCCCTGTCTGGTTCTACTGATGCCACAGCAGTTAATTGATCCCACGTCATCTGGGCCACGGTCAGGTCTCCATCCATCCGCACCAGTAAATAAAGCTAGTGAAGACAGTTCTTGACTTTAATAATATCCATTATGGTGGACTCATTCAGAACAAGTAGTCCCGAGCAGTGAAATTAAATACAGCAAAAAACTGAAAACACTATCTTTGACACATGTCCACCTTAGCAAGGTTATTTGATGTGAGTTTGTCCTAGACAGTACATTCTTACACAGAGGAAACTGTTACTGTTTCATTGCATACCTCCCAAGGAATTCAAGCCAATATCAATGCTATGTACACAAAGTAGGGTGTAAAAAAGATGGTTATATAGCATACCTCCTTTGGTACTGCAGGTTTGAGACAATTAATGTTCTGCTCGCTCTCTCTCTCTCTCTCTCTCTTTCTCTCTGCTGGCAGCTAGTAGTACAGAGAAGAGTAAATCATTTTTATCCATTGTCTGTTTTACAACTTTTGTTCTGAAATAAGTTGCTGTGTGGGACAGCACCATCTTAGGTAATTCCACTGGTTTGCAAACATGCAATCTCATGCATTATGGTTGCTTGTGGGGTAACAGCTATGACCCATGTTAAAGGCACTGTTTATTGGGTGTATGGTTCCCTTGACTAGAGAGCCATTTCCTTTCTTGTGGCTAATGTGCCTGAGTGTTGGTTTGCAAAATTCTACAGAACAAATGTTTTGCTTGCCAGATTTACAGTGGAATGTGCTGTCCAGGATGTTAAACTTCTGTTCTTACTAGCAGACCATATAAGTTGAATTAGATTGTATGGATGCATATGCCATGGTCTGTTTTCTGAGAAGTGAACTGTTTGGAGAATAAAAGAAAAAGAATCCTCCATTTCAGCTCTAACGGACTTGCTGCACAACCATAAAACAAATAGTATCAGGAACGCTCAATCTGCAACATGCTTTTTGTCACAAACATCTTAAGTCTTATGCTTCCAACATTACAATATCACATTTCAACATCCTTGATATATGCAACATTTGCCTTTCTACACAGAGGCAAACCTTGCTTTCAAGAAGTACCTTTGAAATCCTTTCAAGGTTTTCAGTATATGTAGATTTAAATACTTTTCTGCTAAGCCATCTAGTCTTCTTGGAGATGTAGGCTTGTTCTTGAAACACTAGCAATCAATACTTATTTACACAATTACTAGTGTACAACGAGCTGGCTTTTCACTGGATGGATGAAATGCTGCCATACCAGGGATTTCTCCTTTCCTAATGATATAAATAAGTAGCAAGGGTGTGGGGAGGGGAGCCCATCGCATTAGATGGGTGCAAGTGGGCCTGTCCTCCCTGCAATTTTTTTCTGTGATTTTGTACTTCTGCATGATGTTCATATTTGCGAGTTTGATTAAGATGATCAAAGTTGGTGAAATATCTGTCGGAATCATAGAAGCTAAAAGATAAGGTTCTCTCTCATTTAGGACTCAGACCAACAGGAGCCTGTGGTCGGATAGATGATGAATTTTCCCCAAAGAAATTTATCCTTTCAGCTTGGAAACCTACAGCATGATGATCAACGTCAGATTAAAAACATGCACACACACACACACACACACACACACACACACGTGTCAATGCCACTGGAATAACAAGAACCTCTGAAAAAATAGGTGTTACATTTTCTCAGAAGATCTTCAGCCTTTACTTACGCTGTGATCAGACGACTAGCTAGAGTGGGGTGAAATGGAAAGCATCCCAGGATGCAATGTGTCAGGAGGTGTGATCGACAGATGGATATTGGTGGAAGTACAATAACAGCATGAAACTAGATGACCATATTCCATTTGCAGACAGGGCTGAAGCACTATTGCTTCAATCCTCTGTGTAGGTTATTCCTAGAATACAGCAAGCTGCTTGTTATATTTGTAGCAAGTGGTTTGATTAAATTATTTATAAAGCATATTTTGAGCATTTTGAGATTTTTTTTTTCTTTTGCAGTCATGGCTGAAATGTTATCATATAAGTGCTCCATATGTTTATAGAATGTAGAAAGCTGCTTCTTATATTTGTAGCAAGTGGTCTGATACAATTATTTAGAAAGAATATACCATGGTATCATAGCAGAATACTAGGCTATTGACTGAAGGAGCCTTTTTATGACTAGCCACGCTTCCATATAAAATTTGATAAGGTGTTTGCCTTACAAACACAAGGTGCAGGGTTTGAGTCTCACAAGGGTTACTTGGCTAAGCTTAAAATGGCTCGCAAGGGCAGTTAGCTTACTATGAACCTATGAACACAAACATAGATGCAAGACCAGGGGAATATTTATGATTCCCCATCCACTGATCCAAGTTTCATTTGCATAAGTGTAGAAATGAGCTTTGCTTCACTTGAAAGAGAAGCCTGTTCCAGAAAAGGGAAGCTACTAAGAAGCATACTTGTCCCCCAGCATGTCCTATTTATAGAAAAGATGTTCCTGATACTATTTGTTTTACTGATGTGCAACAGATCCATTAGGGCTAGACAAAATGATTTTTTATTCTCCACCATAGAGGAGAATACAGCATTTTTAGAGTTGAGGAGGTGGTAAAGACTGAAGAGGCTACAGCTCTGCCCATTGCCATCTTACTGCTGTTTTTTTTTTTTTTTTTTTGTCTTAACCTTTATTTCCAAGATAAAATATCACTTAAAGAGGCCTGTTGATTGCAGGATATATGCACTGCTCTTTATTATTAACATTACATGTTTATTCTTGGTCTGTGCGGCTTGCCTAGAATTATATGCAGTATACTTTCATATCTATATTTTATACTCTATCTAGGATCATGTACACTTTACACTGTGTCTATGATTATACATACTATACTTTTATCTGTATAATATGCACCTTGCCTACTATATATTTATTAGCATATTGTGCACTTTACCTAGAATTATACAAATTATAGGTTTATCAGTATACTGTGCACCTTGCCTGGGGCTATACATACTATACTTTTACTTGTATGTTGTGCACTGGGCTTGTAGCCACATGTACTATACTTTTATATGTATAATTTCTTCAATGTATTTATATATTTCTCCTTTATGTTCTGAGCTGGGTTCTTGTTCTTTTTATTAATGAAATAAGCACAAATATTTTGAGACTCAGCAATGAGAGAGAAAGATTTTTTTTTGTTTCCTCTGTATTTATATTTGTAGATTGTTATGATAATTAGTATAAATATATAAAGCAGTTTTTCTTACTATCAAGGTCAATAGAAAATACGGCAAAAAAAAAAACAGTAAAATAATATGAAAAGGCTCTAAATGCAAAGAAACAGAGGAGCATCTATTTATAAATGATTTCAGAAAGATATGGTTCAGACAGTCTAAACACTGCAGATGAAAATGCGGTACTCCTATAGAAGATCTGAAGTAGAGTAACCGTGTTTTAAAATATCCTAGTGATGTTCATACTTTATAAGGAGACAGAATGTCTTGGAACATTGTTATCAGGAGCAGCAAGATTTGAAGAAATGTTTTAGATGTGGTTGAATAGCTGAGGCTGGCTGCTACCATGATGGATGGAGGTGTCCTGTTGCATAATGAGGGAAACCTGTAAGCACTTAATGGGAAGTTGGCCCAGATATCTTTGCAATGCACAAAAGTGACAGTCACTTCCAAGCTAGAAGACAGCCTATTTTTCTAACAAATATAAATCACACCTGAAAACTCATTTAATAGAGCCTTCAGCAAGTAATTTGACATTGTCTAAAGATTTGTGTGCTTATTTGCCTAGAATGTTCATCTTCTGCTACAGCAGGCTGAACAGTTCTAAGTTTGATTTGCAATTGATGTTAGGATGCATATAAAGCAACCTTTGATGGCACTGTTTCCATTGCAGTGGCAATGTTATATTACACTTATTGCAAAGTACTAAAAAGAGCAAAGCAAATTAAGATTAGAAATAAGCACAATCAGTAGTATTTCATAAACAGATACCTGCTTTTATTGTACAGAAATTACAAGTTGCTGTTAAATTAATAATTTACATCTTCTGGTCTTTGAATGAAAGAATACATGTGTTAGCACTTGTATGTTCTGAGCTTATTTTGCAGTATATATACTCTTCTCGCATGACAGCATAAAAAGGGTTGCCAGCTTTTCAAATGGCCAAAGTGGGATATTTTTGGTACAAACATCAGATTTTACAGCCCCACACATATCCACGGTCAGTACAAAGGTTAGAACTTAACTTTTTTGCCTAAATAAAAGCTTATTCTGGTAGCATTTTAGTTGCTTATTCTCTTTCTTATAACAGGTATTTTAGATACAGAATAACTGCTTTATGCAACTATTACATAAAATATAAGAAATAATTTTGTCCTAAAATCTCAGGACATTTGTCATTTTTACAATTTTTTGTCAGGACACAACTGCCCAAAGAGATACTGTCCCTCGCAAAGTGGAACAGGTGGTAACCCTAAGCATAAATTGTTCAGTGGTAGTAAATGTATCCCCCCATCAGTGAGTAGATGTAAGAGGAGAACCTTCTTATTTAAATGATATGGGGCATATTACACAACAGTGAGACTGTAGGAAGATATAAAAATGGGAAGTGAGAAGGAAAAGATGTAGGTATCACGTTTCCCCTTCATTATTTTTAGATGTCATATAAAAATGCACCAGCTTATGCTATCAATATATTTTTGTTGTTAAAAAATAATTAGAGGGCTAATGCATGACACTTGTGGTAACAGTGAAATATTCAAAGGCGGGCATATTTCTAACATGTCTCAGAAACGAGGGACTGTCTAGTCAGGTTTACTAATTAGTGATAATGAATATCTTACTCACCACTGAAGCATAACAGGATATGTTTACAGTTATTCTTTCAGCATTTCTTAGCTAAGATGATAAAAAAGAAATTAATGCAAAATATAAGAACGTGATCAATGTTTCAGCTTATCTTTGCACTTTTATTTTGCCTCAGGTGCTGCTCTCTAGGCTTGTAAAATGTGAACATTCTTCTCTGTTACAAACAGAGAAAGTGGTCCTTTGTGGGAATGAAACAAAGCATGTATAACTTGACATTTGTCTCTCTGGCTAGCTGAGACATGCACTGTGCAAATAGTGAACAGTGTTGGTATTGCAAACTAGCAACAGCTCATAGAAATTAGAATTTGTGAGGTCAGCAGCATTTTTTGGAGCTCACAATCTGTGGATACATCATCCATGGCTTCCTCTTGAGCTTTCACGTATGACAGACAGTCTTGAAGACACATTTGTATTATAGTCTCTGATTTACTCTGCTACACTATTCAACCTCTCCAATATTCTATTAAAAAGATGCACTAAAGATGGTTGGGGGATAAACATGCAACAGTTAAGGTGGGGTATTATCAAAAGGAAAAACTGTCAGCTTATAACTCCCTCCAGTGCATTACTTAAATTATTATATCTTTGTCAGCCTGGTGAAACAGAGTGAGAAACCCCTGACTTTAGCCTAAGCAGCCAGAGTTGAATTAGTAGCCCCCAGCTACTGGCAGTGCTGGGGGGGTGAGCAAGCCCATCATGGTGGAGGGGTATAATCGGTTGCAGGCAGTTGCAGTCCTTTGAAGGAAGGAAGTGGTGCCCTCACCTGGGGTATGTGCGTGGCAGACCCTTTGATATGCAAATGTGCAGGAGTACACACCTGCATATGTGAAGGCATAGTGGTGCCTGTGGTGACTTGTTCTGAGCATCCAACTGCCAGTGGGGATGGTTAGGTCACTAAAGAATGTCATACCTTTCAACTTCTTAGAACAAGAAATCTGAACAAAGCCATAAATAAAAGTGGGACAAAGGTCCAAAAACAGGAACAGTTTTTAACTATTGCTCTTAAAGACTTAAAAAGTTGATAGAATAACAGGTTTTGCATTAACATGAATTTTCGGAAGGGTATGAAGTCTTCAAGTCAAATGCCTGCCATTATTTTCTAGCTTAAATCTTTAAAGATTTGCCACTAATTTTCTAGAATACCACAATGTTATGAAAAGCATATCAAAAATATGAGACAAAAGTCTGGACATTCTGTGAAAATCTGTACAGTTGAGAGGTATGATTGAATGTTGTCATTGTTAGGATGTCAGCAATTACACAAACTCCCCTGATGACTGCCTGAATGATGACCCTCTCTGGGTAGTGCTAAAACATGAGCTTGGGTGCAACTGGGGGGCTGATGGGAGGCATGGGGGCAAAAGGATAAAGAAACACATCTATTACTTCTGCCATTTTAGTAACTTCTAGAGTTTTCTAAAAGTATTACGTACATGTGGAGCACTATGTTCATAAAGACATATGGTCTAGCCTAATGCTTCACACTCTTGAATTACACAAACTGTGACCAAATTCTCAGTTGATTTTATGGAATTAAGAACTTTCTCTTCAGTGAGGTACAAACTGGTTTTCTATTATCCCTTTGTCTAAACTGTTTTATGTTTTATGTGTTACGCAAACAACAGGCCAGTCCTCTACCATTTTAAACTTACATTTTCTGTCAGGACAATCCACTTCTACCTACTAAGCTTCTGTTTGGTAAAGAATAAACAATATTTGCCCAGCTAGTCTATTGAGCACAAATTCACCAGTCACAAGTTAGAACATTATCTATTAACCATTTCTGTTGTGAGGCTTCATATGGCACGGCCAGTTGTTTTCATTGTAGAAAAAAATCATAATAAGTCCCTTACAAAAATCAGTTTCACCTGTACATCATTCAAAATGCTAATGTTTTATTTTATTAGGATAGCTAGGGTCATATCTCTCATAATTTTAGCCTGCTCATTACAAAATTTGTGGTTTTCTTGCAAAGGTCTGAGGACTAAATTCACTAAATAATGACAGCCATTTAAGTTTCAGACTTCTTATCCTTCAGAAAATGCATGGTAACACAAAACCTTGTATTGTAGCAATGTCCTAAGTTTGTACAAGCAATATTTAAAATCTGCACCTATATTTGGACCTTTGGTACCCGTTTAATTTTGCCTTTGTCCAGATTTCTTGTGCTACGAGAGTGAGAGGTATGGCTAGGTAACAATTCCTATGAGTAACATAGAAAGGACATTTGTATGCATTAGGGTAGGGCTCAATATAAATATGCCAATAAGTTAAAGTTGCTCTCCTTGGAATTATCTCTTGGAGAATCAAAACCGCACCACATAATATCCCCTTCTGGTTATCTTTCCTCATTAATCAACACCCAGATGGGTCAATGCAAACATATTACATCAGGATCAGTAATCCTTATACTAAGAAACAATCTGACCCTTTAAATGGGGACATGATGATTTTCTACCCCAATAACATTCCACGAAACAATAATGAAAATAACAACATATACTTAATTACTCAAAAATAATCATGTTAACATGTTACTTAACCCCAAAGGTGGATTTTTAAAGTCCTAAACTTTGCAATGATGAAAAAATGTAGTTGACTGAGGCAAATTAAAGAAATTCTCCTCCTCCCATAAGCGCCTTCCAGTGAGTAAAACCCAACATCATTAAATAGTTGCATGTGTCCTTCCTTTAACCTTTACTCCCAACAGCAAATTGGGTAAAATTCTATATGGTCAGATCCCTTACAAGGGAAGCAAAGTGGCATAAGCCATCTAGCAGCAAAACCCCATTCTATAACTGTTTAGAATAGCTCAAGACACAGGCGATACCTAGGATGCTCAAGATATTAAAGCACATTAAAATTCTGAATTTAAGTCAGCAAACAGAACTTTTACAGCATGAAGATAACATTTCAACAATCCGTTACATATAGAGATAAGCAATGAAATCTGAATTTAAGTAATCAAATAGAACTTTTACAGCATTCTTAAGTTTCAACAATGCTTAACATGTACAGGTTAACAACTGTGTTGCCTTACCAGATACTGGGCTCCCCACTCAACCAGGTAGGACACTTTTGAGTCCATACTTGCTGAGGGAGGGGAAGATGCAAAACATTCAATTAATGTGACATTAGGTACCATAATACTTGAATTTTTATAGCATGCAGTACACACATGTATTCAAATGGGGATGTACATAACTCCAATAAATTTTCTTCAGTCCACATGCTCCATTGCAAAAGCACAGTCAGAATGGAATTAAACCTAGATGATGTAGAATATACTAGCATTTTAAGGGACTCCATAATATGATTTTAATTCATAAAATACATGCCTTAAACCATGACAAAGTAAAATGTATTAGCAAATAAAATGGGATATTTGCTGCAGAGAAGGGGAGTACTTAAATAATTCAAACTTCTGGAAGAGAGATAGCCACAATGAGGACTATGCAGTTAAAATGTTCCATATAAAAACAATAGAGAACAGCCTTTTGAACGTAATTAATTGGTGCTGACTTGTGGGTAAAAGGGTATGTAAACAGGTGGGATATTTCATTGCAGTACATCAGATGAAGTCCATGTGTGGACAAAAATGCGGTGACACAGTTAAAGCATTTATGGTGCATTTTTCTACATCTGGAGTCAAGCCTGGCCATTCTCCAGTGCTGTGTGTCTGTTGGTCACTGCACTGTGGTGTTAGTGGGCCCTGTCTTTTCCTCCATATAAGAACAACCTCCACTTAATTAAAGTACTTCTGTTCTCTGCTTTACCAAATAATTTGCCACTTTAAATCTATGGCGACTCCATAAATCTAACATAAAATGTCCCGTCTTTCAGTGCAAAGCACATTCTTTTGATTATACCCCAAATTGTCACTACAGAGGGGAATCAACTAGTAGATGTGGTTGTTACTGCTGAGCACAGCCCCCCAAAAAACTATATCAGGAGATTGAATGCTAAAAATAGCGAAGGCTCTTTTATCAAACTTAAAAACGTGAAACCTTAACATTTCGAAGAAACAGATCAGCAAATTTTTTTCCCAGGGAAATAATTCACTGATTCAAAAAAAAAAAAAAAACAATGTACAGGCAAAATAAAGTAGGGGGCTTCACCCCACACACACACACAACTTAAATATATCAACTCCAAGATTGCACCACAGTGTAGAAAAAAGCAAAGTCCGGAGAATGGCCCATCAATTTCTTTCCCCGGAAAAAAACTCGATGTTCCATGCCTTTGACATTTTCAGGTTTCACATGTTGAAGTTCGATATATGAGCGTTCGCTAATTTAAGGATTCACACTTCTGATAGGAACCCCCAAAAACAGAATATGTGGCTTCATAATAAACTGGCTGACTTTAATTCTGATTAAAACAAATGTAGGAACATTAAATGTAATACATTATATTCACTGTTGGTCAATTTTACAATCCGAGGATGGTATAGCAGGCAGTCTAATAATATAACTTGTATGCTGAAATTTCCAGATTGTACAATCTGAAAAGAGAGATAAAAAGGCATGCATAATAAAATCAACTGAATGCATAACTAACAGGCAATGGGCAACTAAAAATCAGGTGTACATATATGATTGGGCAACAGAAGAAGCATACAGCTCAAAACATTAGCAACGTAGATACAATATACATATGTACACAGTGCAATAATGATGCTTCAAACAAAGTGAAAAATTGTAGTGAAGGTCAGCAGAAACACTATACCTAGTAGATTACTTTTTATGTGAAGTTGTTTAGCATAACATCTGTCATTTTTCAAGCAGGTCTGTTGAGAGGCTATACTGTATATTGCCCAGAGATTTCTGAAGAATGATTTGGTATCTCTGGTGCAACATCTCCAGCCTGCCTGATAAATTCAGAGAACCAAACTCTTCAATATAAAATCAAAAGAATATGGTTTAAATGTTCCAATTGAAAACTAAAATGTTATACTCCTACAGGGCTGTCTGAGAAATGGACTTGTACTTTAGCTTTATAGAAGATTTAGAAGCAGAATAGCTTTTTGTTCTTGAGAGTCAGATAGTTGCCTTAAAAGCCTTTTATGTCAAGCCAACACAATAGAGAAATCAGTACTAAAGAAAAATAATAAATATATCTTCCTGATATCAAGTCACTCCAAATGTCAAGACTGATCTTAAATACCAGTTGTCATGATAGTTCAGACATCTATAGCTGATACAGACTGATATGTACAATGATGTGGTTCAGACATCTATAGCTGATACAGACTGATATGTACAATGATGTGGTTCAGACATCTATAGCTGATACAGACTGATATGTACAATGATGTGGTTCAGACATCTATAGCTGATACAGACTGATATGTACAATGATGTGGTTCAGACATCTATAGCTGATACAGACTGATATGTACAATGATGTGGGTAGGTCTCAATGATTGATGTGCCTTTTCTACAACATATCCTTTGTTCCACACTTCTGAATGAAACAAACTACTTCAAACCTTTGTAAATTTTCTGGCAAACCCAGTATTTAGGCCTTGGACTTCTGCCACAATCTTCTTGTTTTTCAAGCTATTTGATTAATTAACTGCCCTCTTTAAAGAGTATCTTGAAGTATGCCTCTATTTATTTTTATGTCTATGCATTTCACTGATATTTCATTACCTTTAATACCTTATGACAGTTGGTCACTTTTCTGATATAAGTAGGTAACAACACCTATTAACTTGTTTATGACCAGTGCTACAACACTTCAGTCGACACAAGAAGAAGCTGGAAATGAATCTCTTGCTTCTGATAGGACTTTTAATGAGTGAAGGCTAAATGTCCCAATGTCATCATGACTGCAGGCTGAAACTACAAGAAAAAAAGACCTATGTCTTTATTAATAAGGTTAGGCAGTGGGACTTTAACATTTGTTTTGATGCTTGATGCACTAACTTACCATTCAGGGCATACAAACTGAAAAACAATAAGTCAAGTTCATCTCCACATTCAACAACCACAAAAATTCATCTTAGACATAAAAAGCCAGTACTCTACTGCAGAATTCACTTTATAATTTAACATGTTGATTTAGCTTGGAACTTCAGAATATTAAAAACTACATCATAAGTCACAAAAATGTGCTAAGCTGATCTCATGATAATATTCAGTTCTGATAATTTAAAAATGTTTCTTCTACTTTTTTTTTAATCTACTAGACATCATGACTGAGTTGGTGCTTTATGACTAAGTCATGTACTAACATCAGGTACACACATGACTGTTCAAGTACAGATTGAAGAAATCAGTGTCTGATCATTACTGTTCAGTGGAATATTTGTCAGTTTGACTGGGCTTAGCAGACTCAGCATTTATCACTTTATAAGAAGTATAGCATGCTTTTCAGATATGAATAGATTGTGATATTAAAATGTGATTAGATTTTTTGAATATTTGCCACCTTAAACAGACCTTTAAACAGTGTAACATAATTAAACAAGCTGCAAACCCAGCTGTTGCTATTCTGAATTTCTTCTTTAAACTGTTAGATCATTTTAATTTAACAAAAAGTAGGTCAAAGCACATCAGAATGCCAGATTAAAATGGAAAAGACTATGAGGGAATATTTATTATTAAAACATCTCTGCTATCACTGAGAATACATGGGTTTCGCTTGTATTTGTGCTTTGGGAAAATCAGTCAATTAATGGAATATGACCCATATTAAATAATCTTTTCCAAAACCATGAAACAGGTGATACATTATATAGTAGTGAGAGACATTTGCTTTGTTCTAGTATCTAAATATAAAACTGGTAGCTTTTAAAAGTCAGGACAGCAGCAGTTATAATTAATATTAAATGATATTATATTTTGTAGAGATAATATGAGTGCTATAAATATCTTTAAATTAGTTTCAAGTAAAAGTCTTGTTAAAGTAAATGTGGGCTTTTTATAACTTATGAAACAAATTTTAAAGTGATATTGATAAATTAAAGCCCTCTTTTGGATTGCCTTTGTGATAACACAATATGTTTTGAGGGATACCAGGGTGCACAAATTGTTTATTACTGCTTTCTGGGTCAAGAAGTGAAATGATTTTTGCATCTTGCAGGAATATTGTTATATGAAGTTATATAACAATGTATTGCTAAATATAAAATCACCCCTGCAGCTAAAACAGCACCATAATATAAGGACATGAAAAAGATTTGATACTGTAACATGGATTTTTACGTTGTCTTGCTATAAAACTACCACTGTAGACACTTGGTTATAAATGTTTTCCTACCACTATAACTGTAGTCACTTGGTGTATTCCAACATATGAGTTTCTATGTATCATGAAGATATATGTAAATATGCCAATAAGTAAGATATTAGGTATATGGGTTTTGAAGAGGAACTCTTCTTTAGAATGAGCTATAAAACAAATTAATATATCTTTCCTAGTAAATCTAAATCCTCAGCAGTCACTGCACATGAGGCATTCACAGTATTATTCGATTATTTCTAACTTCCTTTCTGCAATTCACTTTCAGTCACTACAGAGAAGAAAGCATCAAGTGTGAGACTGATAACCGTGAGAGTTCACTTACCTCGACCAAATTATTTTGAAAAGCAGTTTCACTGAAACTGAAGTTTGTCCTTTTCTCCACTGCTGTGTGACTATGGAGTTAGTATAGATATATATATGGGAGCCCTTCATTTCTTCAAACTTTCAAATGTTCGAAACTCATATGGCTGACACCATATGAGTGAACATTTGAAAGGCTGAAAAATGATAGCGGAGATCCCGCTACAGTGCAGGACTGGGGGATTCCTCTTTCCTGCACTGTAGTGCAATCTCAGAATGAGAATATTTAAGTAGCAGGGGGTGTGGGGGTACAGGGGGTGCCCCCCTGCATAACACAGTTTTATTGTGTTTACAAGTAGGTAAATGGTGCTATTTCAGGATGTCGGTCTTTCGGAATGTCGATCATATGGTGTCGGCTATATGAAAGTTGGCATTCTCAATGGTCGACATTCTGAAGTAGACCCATATATATATATATATATATCAGGTAAATGTATAGAGAGATATACAGTGAATATAAGAAGTGTATGGATTCACTTTATAACACTGAAAACTCAAAACATTGAAAATGAGAAAACTTCATAATATAGAAGACCAAAACACTGAAACTTCAAAACACTGAAAACTCAAAACACTGAAAACACATATCATACATATTCTGAGTATAAACAACATAAATCATAACACTTTCCACCAAGTGTAAGCAATAGGGCAAGCTCCCCTGCACCCCCACACCCCCTACTACTTAAATATATCAACTTCAAGATTGCACGTAGTGTAGTGAAGTGCAATCTTGGAGATGATATATATATATACATATATATATATATATATATATATATATATATATATATATAAGTAGCAGGGGGTGTGGGGTGCATGTGGGCTTGCCCCCCTGTTTACACTTGGTGGAAAGTGCTATGATTTATGTTGTTTAAACTCAGTATATGTATGATATGTGTTTTCAGTGTTTGAGTTTCAGTGTTTTGAGTTTTCAAGATTTTGAAGTTTCAGTGTTTTGAGCTTTCAGTGTTATGAAGTGAATCCAGAGAGATATACAGTGGATATAACAAGTGTACACACTCCCGTTAAAATGCCAAAATTTTGTGATATAAAAAAATGAAACCACAATAAATCATTTCAAAACTTTTCCCACCTTTAATGTGACCTATAACCTGTACAGTTCAATTGAAAAACAAACAAATCTGTTAGCGGAAAAAATATAAAAAATAAAAAAAACGTACAATAAGCTGGCTGCATAAGTGTGCACACCCTTAAACTAATACTTTGTTGAAGCACCTTTTGATTTAATTACAGCATTCAGTCTTCTTCGGTAGGAGTTTATCAGCATGGCACATCTTGACTTGGCAATATTTGCCCACTCTTCTTTGCAAAAGCACTCTAAATCTTTAAGACTACGAGGGCATCTCTTGTGCACAGCCCTCTTCAGATCATCTCACAGATTTTCTATTGGATTTATGTCTGGTCTCTGGCTGGGCCATTCCAAAACTTTAATTTTCTTCTGGTGAAGCCATTCTTTTGTTGATTTGGATGTATGCTTGGGGTCACTGTCATGTTGAAACGTGAAATTCCTCTTCATCTTCAACTTTCTAGCAGACGCCTGAAGGTTTTGGGCCAAAAGTGACTGGTATTTGGAACTGTTCATAATTCCCTCCTACTTGACTAAAGCCCCAGTTCCAGCTGAAGAAAAGCAACCTTAAAGCATGATACTGCCACCACCATGCTTCACTGTGAGGATAGTGTTCTTTTGGTAATGCCAAGTGTTTTTGCACCAAATGTACCTTTTGGAATTGTGGCCAAAAAGTTTAATTTTGTTCTCATTAGACCATAACACATTTTCCACATGCTTTTGGGGACTTGATGTATTGTTTTGCAAATTTTAGCTGGGCCTGGATGTTTTTCTGTGTAAGAAAAGGCTTCCGTCTTGCCACCCTACCCCATAGTCCAGACATATGGAGAATATGGGAGATTGTTGTCATGTAGTACACAACCAGTACTTGCCAGAAATCTCTGCAGCTACTTCAGTAGGTCTCTTGTCAGCCTCCCTGACCAATTTTCATCTTGTCTTTTCAACAATTTTGGAGGGATATCCAGTTCTTTGCAACGTCACTGTTGTCCCATATTTTCTCCACTTTTTGATGACTATTTTCACTGTGTTCCATGGTATATCCAATGCTGTGGACATTTTTTGTACCCTTCTCCTGACTGATACCTTTCAACAATGAGATCCCTTTGATGCTTTGTAAGCTCTCTGCGAACCATGGCTTTTGCTGTAGTAGGCAACTGAGTAAATGTCAGGAAAATCCTACTAGGGCAGCTGAACTTTATTTGGGGTTAATCAGAGTCTCTTTAATTGATGGCAGGTGTGTTCCCAAGAAGACTGAATGCTGTAATTAAATCAAAAGGTGCTTCAACAAAGTATTAGTTTAAGGGTGTTCACCTCCTGCAACTAGCGTATTGTACATTTTTTATTTTTTATATTTTTCCCCCAACAGATTTATTTGTTTTTCAATTGAATTGTACAGGTTATAGGTCTCATTAAAGGTGAGAAAGGTTTTGAAATGATTTATTGTGGTCTCATTTTTTTTATATCACAAAAACCTAGAATTTTAACAGGGGTGTGTACACTTTTTATATCCACTGTAAAGTAGGAGGTAGGGGTTCTCCTCTTCATGGTGCAGTGTAAGAAGGCTTGCCCCCCTGTAAAAAAAAATTAAATAAATTCTTGGTATTAAGTTTCCTGAAAGTGGATTTCAACATAATGTAATTGTGGTGCATGAATTTGTAGTAATGATGTTTATATATACATCACCATTTCCTTCACAGAACTACAGAATGTTAGTTGCATGCCAGAAAACATTTAGAGCAGATAGAAAGATAGAGCTAGATAGATCAATAGCTAGCTAGATCAATAGATAGATAGACAGATAGATAGGTAATTAAAACAGCTCACTAAACTAAAGATCTCAAAATATGTGCAAATCTTCAGAAACTTTACCAGTAGAAGACATAACAAAAACCAGTATCAGATAAGTGTAGCATTACTAGATGTCTGTCTGTTGTTTCCCCTGCATACCTTTTACATAGGCATTTTGTTTTCATAGACAACTACAGTGCTTTACCCAGCGCAGTGGCTGCACTTCCTATAGATAAAACTTGGCTGTTTCATTACACACACTGTTTGATTATTAGAAAAGGACAGATGCAAATGAGATTTAGAGACACTGAAAAAGTACAAAGGCAGCAAAATACAGACCGTTTACTCTGATCTCATAATCAGAAAAGAAATATAGAGTAGTTCTATTTCTGAAGTACATAACTGAGGAACATCTGCAGGTCAGGTGCCTGGGACCCTGAAGACAAGTTATAATGAGCTTCCTAAAAAAATTATATCAGTTATGTCTTTCTCAGAAGTTTTCCAAAATAGCACGCACATATGGCCTTCGTTAATGGATTCTAGCGTGGTTCGGAGGGGGGGGATTATGAGTATATATTATATATATCAGGAAACAGAAGGTAAACAAATAGAGTTTGTAAAAATAGATTTAGTTGTAAAAATAACAGGATTAGTGGAAAGCTGACACTGGATCTGCAACATTTGTATAAGTCAGTATCACAGAAGAATCAGCAAATATTGCATGTTTTATTGTGCATGATTTACAAGATGGTAAGGAGAGGAAATGCAATGATGTCAGAGATGAAATCATAAACAAGGGCGGTGCAAATTAAAATAGTAAAGAGAATGAAGTGAAGGACACATTATTTAATTAATTAATTCATTACCTAATTACTAATTTAATGAAACTCTGAGGTATGGGTGAGTCAAACCCTAGCACAGCACTCAAGTAAGTACATGGCAAGAAAGTCTCTCTCACTCACACACACACACACACACACACACACACACACACACACACACACACACACACACACACACACACATACACACACAAGCACACACACACGCACGCACATGCACACAGAGACATACACAATCTGGAAGGTCAGTAAGTTTCCTACAATACTATACAAATAACATTCAGTAAGACCTTGTGGTTATTTATGATTTTTTATATAGGAGGGCATAGAGAGCAGCAGAGGTCTGAAGAAGTAACAGCATGGATATTGGCTGTAGACAACAAAATATTATTTCTGTAAAAAAAAAAAGTCAAAAATGAATCTAATATGTTGCATGTAGTCCTACAGATTCTGCCTCTGTAGACTCAACAAAAAGAACTGTTTGAAAATAGAGAGGTAGCGTTCAAATGAAACACCAGGAGCATTTTCTTTTTCACAGGTAATATGGTGACGATGTAAAACTGTTTTTTTAGAAAGCTGCACAAAGCACCCCAGAGAATGTACATCTATATAAAGGGAGCACACCTGGCAATTTTTCTGTATTAACAGAAGAAAGAAAAATATGAAATCACCTAAAATACTTCCATGAAAGGAAGATGGCTGTTTTTTTCAGTCGAAGTTAAATTACGCTGATGTATAGACGTTTTCTTTTAAGCTGTCTTTCTACACAAATGATTTCCTTCCATTTTTATAAACAATTTACCTGAAAGCTGCTGCAATACAAAATGTAAGCCTCTTCTATGGGGATCAGCAGTATGTGGGTCGATTGAATATTTTTGTTTGTCTACATGGATTAGCCTACAGTGTATCATTTATGTCTACAACCTACCCATTCCATAAGAAATGTAAAGAATATATCAATAGTTTCTGCAAAGTCTGTTTCAGGACTTAAACAAGGGCAGTAAGAGAATATTGAAGTACATATACATGAGTCTTGGATTACAGATTCCAAAATTTTGAGCAATAATCTGATATTTTATTTTTATGTGTTACCTGGCTGACTAAACAGGACACCAAGGACCTTTGTCGGCCATAGCGAAAGCCACACTGGCAAAAAGAAGACTAAACTGGTGTGAGGTGAGAGGCAAACAGAGTATCTGGAGAAAACATGTAGATAAAAAAGTGTAAACTCAAACATTGACAGCGAGCGGTGTTAATGATGGAATACTCGACTCTGGAGCTGCTAGGAAAAGATTTTGACCGATTGAAAATCATGCTGCTACCACAAAGTGAATTGTTTGATACTAATTGCTTTACAATTCTTCTCTCCTCCCCCGAAGAAAATGTACAGAGTTCTGCAATATATGTATCAGTTCTAGGCTGTAGAGTTTTGAGAAAGGTTATATATATCATTTTCATTGTTAAGGGGGAGGGGTCAGAAGCCGAACAGCACCACTGAATCTCTTTAAAGAATTGTTAAAAACAACATGTTTTGAACAAATTTCTGTTTCAAAAGAAACACTTTTCTGCATCTTGCAAATCAAAACTCATTCAGTTTGCTATTAATGAACCACAATAAATGAACACATTTCTACCAGCTTTCTTTTAAAATTAAAAGCCCTAGAAAGATAACACTGTTTTAAATAATTATTTATTCATTATTTATGTATTTTTAAACACCATTTTATCTATGTTTTTATATTACAATGAGAGTTTTTTACCATCTATTTATTCCATCTTATACAGATTGTATATGTTACATATATAATACAGTCTTTTACATGTCTTTTCAAGGGGGTGTGTCAGTTTAAATAATGTATTAATTGTTTAATGATTTTTTTACCCAGTTTTTCTGTACTATACAAAGTGATTGTGTGATTATATTTATTATCTGATGAAGTTCTGAAGTGGTCGGACGAAAGTGCTTATCACTTGTTTTATTCTCTTCAATAAACTCCAGTACTGGTTTTATTGAATTTGACCTGAATAGGTGAATTTATTTACTGTGAAGTGGTTCTTCCTCCTGTTCCTGCTTGGCATTTTTGTATTTTGCAAGAGTTTTGAGAAAGGGTATATATATCATTATCATTGTTAAGGGGGAGGGGTCAGAAGCCTAACAGCACCATTGAATCTCCTTAAAGAATTGTTAAAAACAATATGTTTTGAACAAATTTGTATTTCAAATGACACACTTTTCCGCATCATGCAAATCAAAACTCATTCATTTTGCTATTAATGAACCACAGTGTTCCTGTTTTGATCATATAAGTTCATAGCAGAGTAAAAATAAAAGAACTTGACTAAATAGTTCTTATGGTGTCTTTATTAACTTTTGTTTTTGTTATTTAAAGAGCATAAGCACTTATCTTGGAACTACTTTTACAATGGATCTAAGCATTAATGGCAAACTACAATTTAAAAGATGTAATAAAATGACAGTAGGATCATCTTCTCAGCGGAAACATCCAATGATGCAGAACATTGCACTACTACATGTGGTGACAATGGATTACTCACTATGCTTCACAAGTAAGTTCAAGTCTCTAGAGGAGTAGCTGGATTATAGAAATCACAGTAAATAACTATGTACAACAGCCGCGGTGGTGCAGCCGTAGCGTTGTTGTCTCACAGCAAGAGGTTCTCCCGTTCAATTCTCGGCTGGAGAGCCTTTTGTGTGGAGTCTGCATGTCCTCCCCGCGGTCAAGTGGCATTCGGAAGACATGCGTGGAATGGACATGCCTTTGTTGAAGGTTGGGCATCGAGCTGGCACCTCGGCACTGTAAAAATCTACTGCCAATCATTAGCGGACTGGAGTTCCACTGTGGCAACCCCTAACCGGGAAAAGCAGAAAGAAAAAGAAGAACAACAACAGTAAATAACTATGTACACAGGCATGTCGCACAAGATGCAGGAAAGGGAAAGGCTGTATATCAACATATCAATATCTATCAATATATACTTTTAAGAAATATATTATGTGACAGAGATATGCAGATCTAGATTCATGCTAGCTTAATTCAGAGCACCTAGTAGGTTAGCATGAGAGTTAAGGCTATAGTCTGATGTCATGGCTGACATAAATTTGATTCCCTTCACATCCATTAGCAGAATATGTGACCATAAATTAGGCTGGGTTCACTTTTACCTAAAATGTTACTTCAGTAATAAATAAAACATACCAACATTTAATAATCTCTCAGTGTCTTAGGTAACAAATAAAAATTGCCTGCATTAATGACTTCTATTTCTGTTACTGAGATTATTAAAAAAATAATGATATGGATTCGGGGAGACATGTTACTGCACAGGAGACAGAATCTTTAGTCTTTACTACTATGAGAGATGGGTATTGAAATATACAACTGTAAGAATGCAGTCAGCTACAGTATGCTTTCAGCACTAGAATAACTTATGTAAAGAAGCTGCATTACTTGTTAACAGAGATTTATATAAGGGTCTGAACTACAAATGTACATCACCAACAAAGAGATGACAATTGGCCAGACATGAAGTACAGGGAACAGTGATACTACAAAGACTGGATTATCCCTCTGAACTGAAGGATGTATCAAACAATCTAATCCACTGTTCAATGACCTCTGGCACAAATACCATAGAATGGCTCTCAAGCAAATACTGCATGGCATTTCACTGGTGACCAGAAGACTTATTCTGACTGGAGACATCACAGACTTTTTTTCAGTTTTTGGACAGAATTTCTTGCAAACCTGAGCAGATTTGTTAAATGGATTTGTTGCTCTCATCCTTTCATAGTTGATTGTTGCAATGCGTTTTTTCTGAGGTTTTCATATAATCTTTGCATGGTTTGTAATCATTCCCCTTTATTATGTTATTTTTTATTGTGTGATGCTTCAGCTCCATATAATTCTTGTGAAATGCCCTTTGAACTTTGTGTTTAGTATTATTCTGAAAGTTATTATAGTACAGATAATTACATGGAAGTGTACTCAGTTTTGTCCTGAGGTTCCTTGGATGCCTACATTGTGGGGTATGTTAGGAAAGAGATAGCTAAGGGTTATGTGGGAGGGGTATGATAGTTGGGAATTAATTTACTTACTGTTGACCTCTGTCCAGCAGAGACATGAGGGCCAGACTGGGGAAGAATCTGCAACTTCCAATCCAGTGATCAAGGTTTCCTTTTAATAGGGTCAGGGGGTAAACTCTGCTTCATGTAGTTGGGGAGCTTATTCCATAGCGCAGTGATACTTTGAGACACATCAGCCTTTCCAGCATGTTCTATTTATGTTGCAGACAGAGTTCAAGTCCATTTTTTGTTTGGCGGATGTGTAAGAGATCTATCAGCCGTGGATCTGAGGATGCCTTATATGTTACTAAGTCCTGCTAAGGTAAGGATTCCACCAATTTGGTTTGTTTGCTTTTGGTGTTAGATCTGGGCTTACTTCTTGTAGAGATGGCAGCCTCAATGCAGCCATTTACATGTTTGTACAAAGTTTCTGTAAATAATTCTTTATAGGTAGCTGTGTTCTGGGAGTTTGGGAAACCCATGAATTTTGACAAACTGTCATTTAGTAGGATGCCGTTTACTTTATAATAGTTCCTAACAGTTATGCCATTAGTTGGGGTTTCCAGATTGTTTTTTTTTTTTTTTTTCAGGGAAACAGCTTTGTCAATTGATCTCACCAATGAGGTCTTGACATGGGGGGGGGGGTATTACAGATTAAATCCTAAGTACTAGCTTTATATGTTTGCTGCTATGCAGGGTACTGCTAACTGTCATTGCTTGGTGAGCAGCTCAGTGAAAAAGTGCCAAATTTATACCAGACAGGAAGGAAGCAGAAAACTAACACCTGTGCCTTCTGGCCAATAGACGAGTTCACTTTGAGTTCCATGGAATGCTTCCTAACTAAGAAAGAGATGTGGTAAACACCATCTTCCACAAGATGGATGATCCTGAAACTTTTTAATGTAAAAGCACAGTAGAAGTACTCTCAAGTGCAGATTAACACCAAACAACTTAGCCTGTAATAAGCCCTCTAGCTGATGAAACAATCTCACTAAGTCTGCCTTTGTGTTTCCCAACTTGGACTGACCAGGCTACTTCACTACTGCCACTAGAATAACAATCTTCTTAATGCAAAAACACACCTTCATTAGCCAAAAGTGAAAAAGGTGACAACTAGCAAAAAGCAAATGTCACTTTAGGCTCCCTTGTATGTTTCCCAACTTGGAAAGACCAGGTTACCTTTCTTCTCCAACTAGAGTTGCAGTCTCAGTCTTCTTAATGTAAAAACTCAGTTTAGTTACACAACCATGAAAGGTGTCAGAAACAATTTAAGCTACTAGCTATTACAAGTAATTCTCACTTAAGCATGTGTGTATCCCAGCTCAGACAGACCAGACTTCTTTTCTTCAACCACTAGAATTGCAGTCCCAGTCTTTGTAATGTAAAAACACACTTCAGTTAGCCACAAGTCAAAAGATACCAGAATCCAGTCTAACAACTAGCTAAAAGTAACTGCAAGGTGATTGAAAAGCAGACAAGCCAGTAATGAGGAACACAAACACACTTTAGGCAATTTCAAGTACACTAACAGTCTAAGGGCCTTCTCAGTTTCTTCTGTCAGTAATCAGTAAGAGAAGCAGATGAGATACGACTGGGAGGAGCTTCCAGGGCCAGATATGCGACAGGGACAGGCAACACAAAAGCCTCCAAGTATAAAAGCACAACAGGAATAGGGTAGATGAGAAAACAAATTCAGAAGAGAGCTAGCAAAAATACAATCAATTGAGGGCCCATTCAGAACACCTAGCCTAGCTCAGAAACCAAAAACACCGCAGCTGATAACAATGCCACAAATTAATAGCCTTACCTTCATGTAAAGAGCAAAGGCAACACACAACAAGATTTAAAAGTTAAGAAAATTATAATATTGTAAATGTAATTTAAATGTACTTCCCTGGATGTAAAATGTAGTCCAACTGCTTTGTTCTCAAGCTTCAAAGCTTCCAGCAGTCCCAAGACTAAGATGGCTGACTGCCTGTGCAATGTAAAATACCAAGGGGTCTGAGTTAATTACCACAGGCTCCCGTTACAACTCACAGAAATGGCCAAAACTGGATTTTTGTTTAAAGTTTGAAAAGTGATTACAGCATGGAATTAGATGAGCAATGCCGATAATTTTCTCAACAGCTCAGAGAAATAGCAATGGATACTGCAGAACCCAAATTAAATTATACCTGTTTGAAAACTGCTACTGTGTAAAACAGTAAAACACACAGTGCACTACTGATTAGATTAAAAACTGAATGTGACTGCATTTACATTGTTTTTATCTTGACATAGTTGAAACCCTGGAAAGAATAAGAGCAAGTCTCTAAAAAAAGCCTGACACACTTCAGAATTTCCATTTCTACTTTACAACCGTTTAGATAGCATGACATTATGCTCTGCATCAAATTTCATTGAAAAATAAGCTTCACATTGCCAACAGAAGTTTAGTCTTGACAGTTTCAGCTAGGAAACAAATAATTCCATCAACGAAAACATATACAATAGTTACCACTACAGGAAGTAAGTAATAGAACTATTGCAAAGCATGCAAAACAAACTCAGAACAAATATAAAAGTGTGACAAGTCACTTTAACTGTATTTAAAGACAGACAATATATATATATATATATATATATATATATATATATGTATATATATATATATATGTATATATATATATATATATATATATATATATATATGCACACACACACACACACACAGACACACACACACATATGCACACACATGCCTACATATATCCAATATACTATTTTATATATTACTTAAGTGAAAATTCAGTTCAGTGAATGGCATTTTCGGTTGACTTACATCAAACATGCCATTCGTCGAACTGTTCAAACTAAGATCGCAGTACATTGAGGAGTGGGAAATTTGCCCTTTCCCCACTGTAGTGCAATATCAGAGTCGGTATATATAATTAACGTGTGGTGTGTGGGGCACAGGCCCCCACAAGTGTGGATTTCGATGAACAGCATTTCCGATAAAATGACATTCACTGAACTGTCACTTTGCTGAAGTGATATAGACCCCCAAGGATTATAATTAGCCTACCTGGTACTTGAACATGTTACGAGAGTAGATGTCATGATATTTCATGCTTCTCTTACAAAAAAAATGCTTGTCGACTTGTGATCTAATCTTTGTTGTGTAAGACATTATAGAGAGTGTACTGTACAGGAAATCTGTTAAGGAGGTCACTGATTTGCTAACTGCTAATAAGGCATAAAAGCACAAATTGCCAGATATAAACACAAATCCACAAGCTTGCATTCCTTCATGTCTATTGAGGAGGAGGAATCCAGAACAAATACAAAATGCAATAACTTGATATAGGATGGTGTTGCCTAGAACAACGTCAGGAAGAGAGATGCACTGCAATAAATATTCTTATAATACAGTGGTTTTACTCTGCATACATGATCACAGTTTGTATAGTTTCTGTCAGTTTCCTAAAAGTACCGTGTAGGTTTTCATAGAGAAACTATTTACATAATAACTGCTTTACAATGAAAGCCTATGGCTTGAGTTTCCGACTGACCATGTTTTTTGCTTTGAAGCATTGACACTTATGGTGTACTACAGTGAGCCTAGATGTATACATTGATTGATTTTAATAATAATAGGGAAAGGCAGGATAAGATTCAATATATATATCTGAGGCAGGATAGGATTCCATATGTATTTCTGAGGCAGGACAAGTTTCAGTATGTATATCAGAGGCAGGATAAGATTCCATATGTATATCAGAGGTGGGATCTCTGAAGCAGAATAAGATTCCGTAAGTATCTCTGAGGCAGGATAAGATTACGTATGTATCTCTGAGGCAGGATAAGATTCAGTATGTATATCAGAGGCAGGATAAGATTCCGTATGTATATCAGAGGCGGGATCTCTGAAGCAGAATAAGATTCCGTAAGTATCTCTGAGGCAGCATAAGATTACGTATGTATCTCTGAGGCAGGATAAGATTACGTATGTATATCAGAGGCAGGATAAGATTCTGTATGTATATCAGAGGCAGGATCGCTGAAGCAGAATAAGATTCCGTAAGTATCTTTAAGGCAGGATAAGATTATGTATGTATCTCTGAGGCAGGATAGGATTCCATATGTATTTCTGAGGCAGGACAAGTTTCAGTATGTATAAAAGAGGCAGGATAAGATTCCATATGTATATCAGAGGTGGGATCTCTGAAGCAGAATAAGATTCCGTAAGTATCTCTGAGGCAGCATAAGATTACGTATGTATCTCTGAGGCAGGATAAGATTACGTATGTATATCAGAGGCAGGATAAGATTCTGTATGTATATCAGAGGCGGGATCACTGAAGCAGAATAAGACTCCGTAAGTATCTCTGAGGCAGGAAAAGATTACGTATGTATCTCTGAGGCAGGATAGGATTCAGTATGTATATCAGAGGCAGGATAAGATTCCGTATGTATATCAGAGGCGGGATCTCTGAAGCAGAATAAGATTCCGTAAGTATCTCTGAGGCAGCATAAGATTACGTATGTATCTCTGAGGCAGGATAAGATTATGTATGTATATCAGAGGCAGGATAAGATTCTGTATGTATATCAGAGGTGGGATCGCTGAAGCAGAATAAGATTCCGTAAGTATCTTTGAGGCAGGATAAGATTATGTATGTATCTCTGAGGCAGGATAAGATTCAGTATGTATCTCTGAGGCAGGATAAGATTCTGTATGTATATCAGAGGCAGGATAAGATTACATATGTATCTCTGAGGCAGGATAAGATTCAGTATGTATCTCTGAGGCAGGATAAGATTACGTTTGTATATCTGAAGTATATCAATGAACATCCTCTATGTTGCAGTCATAATCCCTGTTTAAATTCAACAAATTCAACATAAAATCACTTCAGACTAACTAACCACTATAGTAGAACCTCTATTTTTATAGGTATCCTTGAAGAGATTATGAGCATCACCCAAAGTTTTCTTTTTTTCACATACATTCCTATGAGAAGTAGATCAGCAAACTCAGCAGATTAAAAAAAAAACAGGTATAGGGAAAAATGTTCCATGGCCCCTCTCCCCACTGGCCAATCCATGCTAGCCTGCTCACACTCTCCAGTTTACTTTATTTTCTTCCTTTTTTAGAATTTGTCTTACTCTTCAGTTTTTTCATGCAGTTATTGAGTTGTTCATTTAACATGTTCTACCTCATGACTGCATAGGAAACAGCTGCATTAAGCCAGTGGTCTGTGATCTGCAAGGCCCCAGAAGCCTTGAAGGTTGTAAATGCTTTGAGGTGCATTTAGGGTCTTTTTAGACAACCTTTTTCATCCACTGATTACGGGAACAAAAACCCCGATCAAAGAAAGAAATTTAGTCTTCAAGGTTTTTTTTTTTCTGCATCCTTTTAGCACATCCTAACTAACCAAGAATACGCTGTAATAACTGCCGTGGAAATAATTGCATTAAGCCAGGGGTCTGGGATCAACTAAATCACCAGAAGCCATGAAGTTTCTAGATGCTTTGATGTGCATTGTACAGTTTTTCTACAACATTTTCATCCAATGATGGCATGAATGAAAACCATGATTAAGGAAAGGAATTCAGTCATACTTTTCAGCTTTGCTTTTTCCTGTATCCTTTCAACACATCTAACTGACCAAGACTACATTGTAATAACTAAAAGCTCTGGTGTGGGGGGCTGCTAAGCACCCAGAAGCCATGGATGCACAGATACTCTGATGAGTATTTTAGAGTTTTTTTCCGACCTTTTGAACCAGTGATGGCCCAAACAAAATTATACATATGGAAAACAAATTCAATATTACTTTTTCATTTCATGAAAGAAGTAAGTCGTATCCAAGTTTTAATGGTCAAAGCAGACCCAACAAAAGTTCCCAATAACTTGACAGGGCAAATGGTGGGAATAGTAGCAGCCTCCCTAATCCCCACCTCAGTATAGGTACACACTGTGTGTGTGTCACCATCTGGTGCAAAATTGGGATTAAATTTAAATTATAATTGCTCACAGTCATATTTTAAGCTGCTGCTGTCACATTAATATACAACATGCCTCCTCATCCACTACCCCAAAAGACTGCCACCTTCTATGTACCTTTTGGATGTCACATTGGAAGAAAAACTGAAAAAAAAAAAGAATGCAACCTATTTACTGTCAGACAGATATAAATGACTTATTTATTCTCCCCTAAAAGATAGCCACCTATATAGGCGTTAGTTGTTTGACCATGAGGAAAATGAAAACAATGATTACAATAATATTTCCAACCTCCGAGGTTTGGGAAGAGTGTTAAAGAAATAAAGATATTGGCCCCACACAAGCACAGGTCAGGTTTTAGACTAGGTGGGGTTCATGGCAAAGACAATTACTAAATCCATGTCAAAATCCACTTATACAGCCTTGGTTTTTTGGGGTTCCCAGTCCCCCAAAAGTCTGATGGTCTATATAATCTGTGAGGCATTTATCCCTTTTTTTCTGAGAGGTGACTTCTAAACTGAGTATGTGATAACAGGGTCACTTACTTTTCATCCGAATAACCCTCATCAAGCAGTTATAGCCATGTCTGTGTACAATCTGATGTCTGATTGTGATAAAAGAAGATGACAGTGTATCACCTCTGTTTCAAACAATTGCTACACATTATAATATTGCACATTGCTTCAAATAATTACATTAGTCCTGCAAAACCAAATTAATAAGCAAACAACAGAAAGCAGCTAGTCATTTTCCTACACAGAAAACAGCTGTCTGTGGTATCCAGTGAAGTAGTTCATTTTAATTCTGACAAGTGCATGCTAGTACTGCTGCACCAGACATTGACTGTTTAAACTGAGCAAATGATAAGAAGGTCAGTTACTTTCATCCTGCCAATCCCAACTCCCACCCAGCAGTTGCAGCCACATCTGATGGCTATGTAATATTATTTTACATTCACTGTTGCCACAAACAAGTTACCACACATTACAATATTCCAATCCAAATTACTTCATACAAATCACAATCCAGATTAATATTACCAAAAATATCTGGTTGCTCAAGGCTAACATTGTGGTAAAATTGAAACAACACTACAGTGTACCTCTGTATGTAAAATGTTCCTCATTTTAAAAAGTTAATGTTCCTTTTCATTCCCATGTTCCACAATGAAGAGTCCATCACGCATTTTAACTAGTTTCGGGACTTGAATACTTTACTAATGCCATGTTGAGGATCGGGATATTAAGCATATACTCAGCTACTCTGATGCACAGAAGGATAAAACCCTAACTACAACCTAGGTTACCTGGGCTCGATTAGTGGTGTGGGCAAGTGATAGAGTAGCAGAGAGGGATGAGCATGCATATCCAGGGGATGGCAGTGACATAGGGGTTTGTGTGTGATAATCCCTACAGAAGACAGGAAATGTTGTTGGAGGAAGGTGGTCTGGATCTGGCTGAGTTTTCGAGGAGGTCATGTGATATGTCACAAAATTTTTGTTGCACACCAGCCCCCCGGACATAACCATGCCACCACGGAGGAGAGGGAAATGGGTAGGGCACACTAACAAAACACCCCAGATGGATGCAGAGAGAGAGATGAGCTTCCAGGATTCCCTTAGGATCATGATTGCCCCCAGCAATACCACTTTAAGTCCAGAGAGGCTTTGAGATCATCTGTTAGACCAAGTGTGTACATGGTGCTGGGATGCTGGGGTGGTGAAATGATGTAAGTGGACAAAAAATAAGTATATACTATGTGGTGAATGTCCACATAAAAGGAAGTAAACACTTTAGCCCTTGCCCAAGATCAGATGGAGACCCCATTAGTGATAATGGAAAATTGGTAATGAAGTAAAGCAACATCTCCTAGTTGGTCATGAAGGTCACCAAGAACTGATGGAGTTAAGGACACTAAGGAAGGAGAAATAGTCAAATTCTTCTTTTATGCAGCTTACTGCTCCATAGCAAACACAAATCTCATGCCAGACGGCCTGGTTTTAAGACATAGAAAAAGAACCCCCCCATCAAAAAACATATATCAAAGATGGAAATATGTTAATTTTAAAACCACACAAGCTTTCACACTAGACAGGTACTTTGTCAGTCAGGTCAAATCATCTATGTAGTGTTAAAGTTCTAACTGACCTTGAGTTGAAATATCTTTTTTCACTGGTTACTTGTGTCTTCACTCTTTTCTGACTTGTTTTAACCTGTTCTTAGTTGTATACCTTTACTTGCAAAATTTAGTTCTCACAAGGAAGCTATATTCTGAATTTTTGTAAGACATAAATTGTTTTTCCTCACTATGTTTAATATTTAGATTTGACTGCTGAAACTCTGTAGAAGTAAATTCCCTAAAGTACTATCAAAATAGTCATTCTGTGGCCAGTTTCCTGCTAGATTTTTGCAGTTAACACTTACAAAAGTAATAATACTGTTTTTAGATGTACTGTATAATGCAATTAATAAAATAAACATTACTTTGTATTCATTTCCTTGTCTTATTCCTTTCTTCTGTCCTTTTTCTTTTCTGTGCGTCACTGAACTATTTCTTCTGATTGTTCTATCTTTTCATCCCTATCAGTTCACTCATAACCTCTGCAATTGTATATCCCAGTATATCCGGCATGTCCCATCTTCTTCCCTTCCAAAGACCTCCCCTTCTATAATCTCATGGTCCCCATGCAAAAGGATTGCACATCTTGTGCAACTATATAATCATGTGCTTTAATGGGCGAAATAGATATAAGGTCACTGGGAGTGTATTCATTTGTACACCATGGGACCATTTTCACATTCTCTTTGACTTCTAGCAAAGATCCAGTGGCCTACAAAATAGCTTGCTATCATACCAAGGACATCTATATACTGTCAGAACGATATTGTGTTTTCTCTTGATGAAAAAGTCATCATAATAAGAACGAGACTGACAATGCCTAAGCTCTTATAGACTGAAGCTCTGCAACTCTTGAGCGAAACACACCAAAGAATGGTAATTCAAAAAAATATGAGAAAAAGGGCTTTCCAAAGTCTGATAAGTATACAAAGGTATGTTCCAGAGTTATTCCAAGTGTCAGTCTAATGTGCAAATGAATTTTCAGTTCCTATGAAAAGGAAAGAACTGCTAGCCTAACACTGGAATGGAGTCAGTATAATTTTCAGTGGTTCCTTACAAAAAGGAAAACAATTACTACTATTCATTAATGACCAAGCAGTTATCCAGTTGCTGACAAGAGTCATTCCTGACACTGGCATCTTTTTAATCATTTCTGAAGTCTTAAAAGCTGAAAATAGGCATCTAGACTGGATATAGGAGTATAGGACCATTGTGACCCGTCTGCCAACTGAACTGTTATGAGTTTTGTGCATAGCTAGGAGGAAGCTTTCAGCATAACTCAATATAAGTGCATTCTGGCAAAGTCTCCTTACTGAAAATGCAAGTACTTTCTCAAGGCATACAGCTATAAAAATTTGTGAACTGCATATAATTGCACTGAGTCCTGAATCTTAGTATAATGCTATTGATGTATTTCTGTAGTTCCCCTGCACCCCTGACATGTAGGGTGAGGGTTGCCAGCTGTTTATATACATGTGCGTGCGCACGCGCACACACACACACACACACACACACACACACACACACACACACACACACACACACACACACTAAATATGAGTTCACTGTACCTACAATAAGGACAATGTCCCTGGATAATCCATGCTAGATCTAATACATAGTCCATATATTTCATATATTTCTATGTATCTGAGTCTGTGAAATTAAATGTTTAATGTAAAAAACTTGTGAAACTACATTATGAAGAATACCTCTTATGTATGATCACGATGAGTATGAAAATGCTGGAATTACATATGGAAGACCAACATTTTACAATTAATCCTAAAATATTATCAAGCAAACAGTAGGTAAACTGCACTTTTCCTACTTTCAATTCACTGATTAATGCAATTTTCAGGGATCTGCTCTTTGCTTAAATCAGAAAGCTTTTAGAAGTTTCATTTCACAAAAAATAAATAAGAAAAAAAAAATAAAACAAAAAAAAAAGAAATGTTATGGTCTGTGTCACTAGAAATTACATCATGCTTTACACCAATGCATTTTCAATTTATTTATATTCAGATTGTTCATTAAACCATGTTCTGCAGATGAATTCTCATTTTTCACAATTTTCTCAGGACATCTCTATCCATTTTAGCTTCAATGTAAAATAAATCACCTGTTTTTTTTTTTTTTAATTTGGAAATTGTTGTAGTCTATGCTGTAATGTTGCTTATTCGTGCTGTTTCTAATATTGATAACTGCAATCTGTGGAGAACACTTTGTGCGGAGGAAGCAAACACAGCTGTCTGTAACAAGAAGCAATGCAGCCTTTTTTACAAATGTCCTTCATTATTACATGTAAACACCTGCAAAGTATACAACATGCAAACACTACTGGAAGAGTCACCTATGAACTTGTGCAGATGATGTTTTTTACCACAGAAACTACCTGCATTCTTACTTTATAAAGTGTTCTTTTCTATAACAAGTGTTTCTGTTTGTGCAGCATAACATAAAGTGGTGTAAGCTACTCTATAATATCAAAATTCTCTTCCCATCAGTCCTTTAGGCACAATAAACATCTTTAAAGTATTTGGAAGGCAATCTTGTTTTTATTTAGCTTTCCTGTGACTGAACAAGTTTGAAACTTCTTATCAAGTATCTGGGTCAGCATTTTTTGTCACTCCTGCAACTCTTAACTACATACTTAATTACACATATCTCCAAGCTGCAGCCAGAGGTTCAATCATTCAGTCTCCTTCCATCCACTTCTAATTTACCAGTGGTGGCATTTAAAGTAATGGGCTGACATTCTGTATTCAAAAGTTGTTGTGCCATTCTGGGCTGCATCTTTTAACCATTTGCCTCTATATGCTTTAGATAGATACTCTACATACATGTTGCCATCTGCTTAGCTTCTATCCCTCCAGCATTGCTGTATTTGGTAATGTCATAATGATTTTTACTAAAAGTAATACAATTATTCTGAAAGTCAACTATTGCAGGCATTTCATACTGAGAAATTAAGTGACTGGAAAGTGATCAAATCCGCAGTCTAATCATCAGTTTATCATAATACTTATTTTCACTTATAGTCATGCATTAAACTTAAGTCATTTCTCACGTATGATCTTAAATCTAATATAATATCAGGGTCCCTCAGTAAAGCTCCAGGCTAGTCATTATTGCAACTATATTCCTTAATCTTAAAAGCCTGCCAAACAATCTGTGCTCTTACATTTTTTTTTGCAACTGGTAGTACATGGAACAAGTAAGACTCTTAGCACTACAAAGAATGTTGACTGTGTCACTGCTATCACAACCCTCTATTAAGTGTTTTCAGCATGGATGCCAATATTCACCTCGTGTGGCTTGCTGTTGAGTTAAAATTGTTCTCACCCTTCTCTCAAACAAATACTAAGCTGGCAGTGACTGGAGTATTGATTCTTTTCCTCTTGGTTTGTTACATAAGTAATGCATTGGTCAGAATTCACAAGGGAAGAGCTTAATGCACATACATGGACAGTTTGGAATAGTCAATCACTGGGCATGTCATTTGGAAAGAATGAAGGAAGTGAGTGCAAAAGCGAACTCAAGCATACATGGGGACAGCATGTTAACCTCACACAGACAATGACACTATTTGACTTAACTTCAGCCTGTGCAGCAGCAGAGCTGAGATCTTACCAGTAAGCCAACACAGTGACTGTTAGCTTGAGTAAACAAATGAATAAATAATTGTATAGATTCATGTGTGTGTGTGTGTGTGTGTGTGTGTGTGTGTGTGTGTGTGTGTGTGTGTGTGTGTGTGTATGCATGTGATTAAACTATTATTGTCTGAAAGCACAAATGCCTGACGCACAAATAAGAGACAAAAACTGAGCAACAACACAAATGACTAACACACACAATGAGTGAATCACAAAATATTGACAACTTATCTTTCACAATCAGTAAACCTCAGCTACAAAACCTAGATTAAGCATCATCCAAATTGTGGTACAGTTAGGGGAAGAGGTTTTAGAAATGTCACGTGTTAGGTTTGGTTTAGATGTAGGGTCATGTGGTTAGAATTCAGCCCACCTATACCACTTATCCTAACTCCAGCACTACCCCTAGATGAGAATGTACACATCTTGTTATAAAAATCACATTCTCTAACAAAACCACTAATCAAACCTAAAGGACACAGAACATTCACAACACCAATCAAGCAAAACACTAAATCACTTTAACTACCCCTTCCCGAACTCATGACGTTTTGCACATCCACACTAACTCCTATGATTTATGCAGTCTTACACAATTTCACAACCACCAGCTTTTCAGTCATTCATTTTATTTCACACTCTTACTTACCTACACTATAAAACGTTGCATTCAACAAAAAATGACTTCAGCATTTGTACTGTTAGATTTCTTTGGATTCACAAAAACTTATCAATCAAATATGCAGTCAGTATTTTTGAAGTGTGTGTGTGTGTGTGTGTGTGTGTGTGTGTGTGTGTGTGTGTGTGTGTGAGACATTGCATAAATAATTATAAGGCAGGTTATCAAATGCTTCTGTCAGTGATGTGTGAGCATACAGTGTGCGACTGCTATTTTACTACAGTTGTGTAATTGTGGACTTAAAGGAAAATTCCACCTTAGAACTCAAAAATATGTATTTTATTTCATTGTATCTCTGTTTTCAGAGCTATTTAATGTATCAGAATCACTCCAAGTGCTTTTTTTTATGATTTTAATGTGTTTCCCTCAAAATGGTGGATGATGGGGCCTGCCTTGGTAATGTGATCTTGTTTTTTTGCTTTCATTCCTTCTTCCCAGAATACTTGTCAAGTCCTGTTTATATTACTCATGCTAGACACAAGGAAGTGATATTGTTTTCTCATGCCATTGAGACAGAATGGCAGGACTATGAAGCACTGTCCAGCAAAAGAAAGTAGGTAAATAGCAAGCTTTTGTAATGGGATGTTTTATAGTTCTAAAATGATAGACAAACCTCCCCCCGCACTCTCATGCTGAGGTGGGAAAACTCTCAATGCAGTAAATGATTCCTGCTGTACATTTACAAGTGACAAGTAGTAGGACTCCAAATTAAATCTGTCTGCTACTTCCCAATCCTTCAGTGGGAAGTTTTTCTCTCTCTCATGAATGTTGCAGAATTAAAATGTGCTTTACCAGTTCATAGGTTCATAGGTTCATAGGTTTATACTAGGCTATCTGCCCTAAGGCATTTATAAGCCTAGCCCAAATTTTTGTGGCTTACGCCACCCCTTACATGAAAAAATACTGTGCCCGTTAGTTTGTTGTGCCTCTGTCCAGCAGTGACACAGAGATGATTCCCGGGGTAAACCTACGATCTCCCATCCACAGGTCTAGATTTCTCTTGAACAGAGTCAGCAAGGTGCTCTGCCTCAAATGGACCGGGATTTTATTCCACAGCATAGGGAGTCTCTGAGTGATAAATCTATCCCTCCAGCATGTCCTATTTATATCCGTGCTAAGGTTTAAGTCGCTTGCTCTAGTGGTTTTGGTGGATTTGGATTTTTTGAGGTGGAGCATGTCCATTAATTCCGGGTTGGACATGGCCTTGTATGTCAGGCACATGTCACCTCTGAGCAGACGGTATGCGACTGAATAGAGCTGGAGTTTCTTCAATCTGGCAGCATATGACAGATTTTGGAGTCCCTTTATCCTTTTGGTGAGGAACTTTTGGGGTCTCTCCAATTGCTGCAGATGTCGGGTGAGATACATCCCGAATGGGGCATTGTACTCGATCATTGGTCTGATAAGTGAAGAGTACAGGGGAACAATGACCTCACTAGATATGGATGTGAATCCCTTCATGATCAGGTGGGCAATGTAGAAGGTCTTTCTAACCACTTTAGCAACGTGAGTGTCAAAAGAAAGGCCACTGTCAACCTGGGTCCCCAGGTCCCTGATAACCTCTTCTGTGCTTAGTGGATTGCCACCTATATGGTAGCTTGGGGTTACCTTGTTTTTCCCAAAGAGTATGACTATACATTTTTTGGCGTTTAACTTCAGGCCATGGCTCTGGCACCAGCTATCTGTTTCCATGAGTCCCTTCTGAAGGATATCCATGTCCGATGCACTTTCCACTATGGCGCCCAGTTTGCAGTCGTCTGCAAACTTTGTCAGCCAAAGTCCTCCCATGTTGGCCTGTACTTCTGAGAAGTAGATGCCAAACAATAGGGGGCCAAGGACCGAGCCCTGTGGGACACCACTTGTGACCGGCTTGGAGTCTGACACAGCGCCAGCAACTCTAACCCTGTGGGTTCTGTCCTTAAGCCAGTTTGCAACCCATCTTGTGACATATGGGTTTACATTTAAGCTGGTAAGTTTTTCTACAATACCCGAGTGGGGTATTGTGTCGAAAGCCTTTGCAAGGTCAAGGTAGGCTGTATGGACTGCCTTTCCTCATCAATGGCCTTGGTGACTGTTTCGAAGAAGTCGACCAAGTTCAAAAGGCATGATCTTCCCTTGACAAAGCCAAACTGGGTCGGGTCCAATGTCTGCAAGTCCCCTATATCTTTGTTTATGAGCTCCATTATGATCCTCTCCATAGCTTTGCAGACTAGACTTGTTAAGCTTATGGGGCGTAATTACCAGGGTCCGTAGAGGCGCCACCTTTGTGGAGTGGGACCACAGTTGCCGTTCGCCACTCCTTGGGCACGTATCCTGTGGTAAGGCTGAGATTAAACAGCTGCCTTATGTGCGGGTTTAATTCCTCATTTAGCTCGTGTAGCACACAGCCGGGGACATCATCCGGTCCCATTGATGCTGTGTTTTTAGCTTTAGAGAGCAGCTTTCACCTGCGCATTTGAGATGTCCGGGAGGCTACACTCGGCTGGGATAGTTATCTCTCCTTTAGGGGGGAGAGGGGGGTGAAGTTTGCACTGAACCTGTCTGCCAGTATGTTGGCAATGTCTGTGGGTTCAGTGATTTTTGTATCATTTTGGACTAATTCTGAGCATATCTGGGAGTTTCCACCCAGGTTCCTAACATAGCTGAAAAAGGCCTTATGATTGTCCTTTGAATCCATGGCAATTTTTCTCTCAAAATTGGCCTTAGTTGATTTTATGAGTGCTCGTATTTTTTACTAATAATGATCAGGGTGACTTCCCTTTTATGGATTTTGTTCTATCATGTAATAGCTTTCTCCTCTTATTGTAAAGTTTGTTAATGGCTGGGGTCCACCAGACTGGACGTTTGCCCTTTGTGGAAAGAGTCTTGGTTTTATTTGGGATTGCCTGATCCATGCAGTCCTGGAGGTGTTCATAGAAGGCATTTGTAAGGGCTTCTGCAGCTTGGGTTGTGGTTTCCACTGGCTCAAGGGCCTTGAAGGATACCACACCAGTCTTGAGTAGTGTGAAGTTTGCTTTAGAGAAGTTCTTCACTATGGTCTTTTTTGTTTGGGGTGGGGGCGGGATGTGGATTTCCAGTGAGATTAGTTTATGATCAGATCTCACCAATGAGGGATATACTTCCGGTGTGGAGCATTTTGTCCCCATGTTTGTGACAATGAGATCTAGTATATTTTCTCCTCTCGTGGGAACAGTGACTAGCTGTTCCATGGCATTTGAATTTATGAACTCCAGGAACCGTTGGGCTAGAAAGTTAGGGCTTGAGTAATGTTCCCAGTCTATATTCGGGTAGTTGAAGTCACCCAATATGATGGTGTTTGGAGATACATTTATACCCTCCAGTGTCTTCAGGAAGGCTGTGTGGGGTTCCTGAGTTTGAGAGGGTGGCCTGTAGCATGCTACAATTTGTAGAGCAGTTTTGCCTATGGTTAGTTGCACCTGGATGGTTTCCGAAGCTTCGTGCGTTGCCACCAACCTGGAGGTGTGGGTATCCTTTATGAATATGGATACATCCCCTCCTTTTGTGGTGTGGTCCGGGTTTTGGGGCCGGAACGCATGATATGAGGTAAAACCTAATAGTGCCGGGGTGCTCTCAGGAGCCTTGAACCAGGTTTCAGTTACAGCACAGACATCAATGTTCTCCATACTGAGAAGGGCCTCGAGTGCATGCATTTTGAGATTTAGACTTCTGGCATTGAACAGCATTACCCTCAGTTTCTTCCCATTTTTGTTTTCTAGGGTGGAAGGTTTAGAATTTGAGCCTTGCCTAAAAAAGGCACTATGGGGGTGGCAAGAGCCTTAGCCAATATCCGGAATCCCAGGGGTGACAGGTGCAAGCCGTCCCTTGCGAAGCAGCGTGGCTTGTCAAGCATGTCATCCCAGGCAGACAGACACTGGATCCCCTTTGAATGACACCAGACATTAAGCCAATTGTTAAAGCTGATCATCTTGTCTCTATATTGTGGCATCATTCTTGGTGAAGGAAGGATACTGCTCAGGGTTAGGGTCATACCTGCCTGGGCTACATAATCAGAGAGCTCCTCTATGTCTCTTTTCATGTAGTCCAGGGAGGTACGTCTCAGGTCGTTCACACCAGCATGGACAATGACTGTGTCATATTCCTTAGTTCCTTAGTTATTTCTGTCATGTTCACTCTCCATTTTTTCTATCTCATATTTATTTATACTTTGGTAACCAGGAAAGTGAACTGGTCCTAGAACCCTTTTCAGCCAATGCTTGGGCTACATTGGCAAAGATAATAACAAGTATTAAATGCACTTAGCAATACAAAGAAAAAAATATTGACAAAGATATTGACCAAGACTGCATGTGCAACACATAGCCAGTATGTGACAATGACCAAGAAAAACACTCTACAACATTTACTAGAATGTATACATTAATAATGCTTAACTCTTCTATGTTGTTTACTATAAATAACGAATTGTATGCACCCATTTTGCACATATATATATCTATATAGATATATATCTATAGTATGTGTGTTTATGTATATGTGTATGTGTATAAAGTGCATATGTACAAAAACATATGTGTGTGTGTGTTTAACTGAGAGCTAGATTATATGCTTGTGTGTGTACTTCATGTCCTTTCAACAAGAACAAATCAAAATGGAAATTTTGTGTAATTGTATATGTGTGTGTCTACACATAAACACACACAGATATATATATATATATATATATATATATATATATATATATATATATATATATATACATAAATTCTCAACCCCTTTTCCCATTTTGCACATGGGGTCAGGATGTCACTTCAGCAGTGACGATAATCTCAAGCCAAGGTTAACACCACCAGGTGGTTAGCCCTGCCACTGTAGTTCATTTTTACCACACACACACTCACCTACAGCCAATTTAGAGTCTCCAATCCACCTACTGCATGTTTTTGGAATGTGGGAGGAAACCAGAGCACCCGGAGGAAACCACGTGACCATAGGGAGGACATGCAGATTCTGCACAGAAGGCACTGCAGCTGAGAATCAAATCAGAGAACCTCTTGCTGTGAGGCAACAATGCTAACTGCTGCACCACAGTGGCAACCCATATATATGGGTCTTCTTCAAATTATCAAAGGTGCAGAACATTGAACCACACATCCTCAAAGATGAGATGATCAATGTTCTACAACACTGAACATTAAAGCAGAACAAATTAAAAAAGATAAAAAGTCTTCTTGTACATGTTTGCAGGGGGCAAGCCCCGTTAAGCCCCCTACACCCCCTGCTACTTAAATATACCAACTACAGGATGGCACTAGAGTGAAGACAGAATGGTCAGTTTTCCGTTCGTACTCTACTGTACCATTCTCTTCACTGTAGTGCAATCTTGGCGTTGGTATATTTAAGTAGCAGGGGTTGTGGGGTACAGGGGTGCTTGCCCCCTGCAAAAACATGTGAAATAAAAAGTTTTTTTTTTTTTTTGAGTTCAGTATTGCAGAGCTTCAATCCTCTGCTCCTTGATGATCAGAGGTTCGATGTTCTGCAATTTCGATACTATAAAGGGGACCCATATATATATATATATATACACACACACACACACATACATACACACACACACACACACACTCATATGTGTGTGTCTGTGTGTATAAAAATGTATGTAGCATGTAGAGTACTATATGTGGGATGCAGTATTGTCTTTAACTGTATGTCTGACTGTGTTATGTGTGTGTATGTGCATTTAAACACAGTTAAGTACTTCTGATTTCCTTTTCTTAATGTTTTTATTACAAAATCACATAGTAAACATATGTTAAAGTAAATTCAGTTGTATATTATGGTTGCCATCAATGGTCACATTTCCTTTGTAGACTACAAAATGCTCATGCACTCTAACAATGTAAGAATTGACTCAGAGTCAGAGGGAATCTCTTAACATGGATCTGTGTGTACCAGATATGCATCCCCCTCTGGAAGGATGTCACAAAAAAAGCATAAATTACTTTTTTTGAACTGTATCAGTGCACCTAGTTAATAGGGTTGCCACCTGTCTCTCTTTCTGCATTTCTGTCCTATATGTGTATGGGGGTGGGTGGAAATGGTAAATTTTTTGGTACTTTACAAGAAAAACATATTTTCTGACTTTTCTCTTTATGTCATAGAAATCACTGATACTACATTTAAGCTATCTTAACATATAGACTATTATAAATAGCCAACATTTAAAGCTTAACATTTCAATATTGTGTTGTTACTTATGTAAATTTGTCAGAAGAGTTGACAATTGCCTTTAAACCCTTGATTGATCTAATTGCTTTGTTTTGCTATGAAAGGAGAGTGTTAAGTTATCCTCTTCTCTGCAATAAAAAAAGTGGAAAACAGTTCCACAGCTTTCTGTCTTTTTTCATAATAGCTGCTGTGTTCCTGACATTGGCAGGATCAATTGCCCATCTAAGACTGACAGCAGTACCTGACAGGGTAAACTGCAGTTTTATCTGTGTCTATAATATCTCATTCAGGCAAAGATGAATTCCTCTGCAAAGAATGTGAGACATCAAGCTTAAAAAATTAGGTGGGCTTGCCCTTCCTTTGAATCCAATGCGAGGAAATAAAAGTTTTAAAAAGTACAAGCAAGTTTCTGGTACCTACACAATGCTGGAACCATATTATAGGGAGAAAATAAACCTAAAGATTGAGTTAAACTGTAGGAGATGGTGATGTAAGGAGATAAAAGGGGAGAGCCTCCCACTTAAAGAAAGGTTTCTGTGTGTTTCATTTGTCACGTGTTTATTATTTTGGGAAATATGTACTTGCATTGAGCAATTACAAAGGGAAGCTGTCTTGTTTTCTTTTTGCGATCAGTTTAGATCGGTGGTTCTGTTGATTATTTCTGTTGTTGACACTCCATCAATTAAGTGTGTATCAATGTGTGGGAAGCTTGACTATTAATGACATACACAAATATATGGCCTTGTGTGTTGCAGTCCTGTTTCCAGTGCCTTTAACTGGTGGAGAATTCAGGAATTTTGACCCTAGACTTGCCAAATTACATTTTCTCACAGTACTTCTGTGGCAAAGCATAGGAAATATTTTGGGCTAAAAATTCCATATTTTACTGTGACCACTATTTTTCTGGTCAAGAGGTATTCTTACCTACAGAGAAATTACTGAGGAAAATCATTGAATCATATAAAGGGATGACTGTTGCACCTACAAGATTTAATTTTACTGGTCAACAAAGCTACTAGTTCCAACAACGTGCCTGGTCAACAAAACTACTAGTTCCAGCAGTGTGGCTGGTTAACAAAGCTACAAGTTTCAACAATGTGCCATCCCCAAATAACATAACCAGGAATGATGACATTTGAATGTTCTGCCATCAAAGAAAATGAGCAAGAATCCTGTTACCATAGCTGTCAGGAGTCACACAGAAAACATATAAAGGCATGAATGACTGTCTGCATGACTATTATAAACTTAAAAAATAAATTTTAGTCAGGGCTGGGATAACCCACAAGGTGCAAACAATACAATCGTACTTTTAACATAGATTCATTCACCATACATTCAAAGTTCTTCAATTGTGGATGTAAGGGCAGGTTAAAAGTGCTTTTCCTATGCAAGGTGGTGTTGTGTGAGTTGGACCTTTTAAATTATATATACGAAAAAAGAATATAGAACTATTTTTTAATGGTCAAGAACTTTGAATGTATGGTGAATGAGTTAAGGCAAGCCATAAATAAAAACAAAGTTATTCCAAATCTTAGTAGGGAAGAGAGAGACTTACTTGAACAATGTAGAAGTAACAAGAATTTAAGAATTATGAAACCGGATAAGGGTGGGGGTGTAGTTTTAATGGACAAAATCACATATGAGGGTAAGATGATGGACATGTTGGGTGATGTCAACCAGTATATGAGGGTTTCTCTGAACAAAGTAAATATTGCTTAGAAAAGAATACAAGTATGTTTAAATGATTTGGTCATTGAAGGGCTTATAGACAATGATGCTTACAATTTTTTACATGTTGAAAAACCTAGGATTTCATCAGTTTTGACATCCCCAAGGTCCACAAGGATGTGGGCAGCCCACCTGTAAGGCCAATAGTCTCTTCTAAAGGTTCCATAGCAGCCCCCTTAGCTAAATTTCTGGATTCTAAGCTTAAAAAATTGCCCATCGGGGGGGGGGGGGGCAAATGTACTCAAAGACTCATGGGACCTTTTGAAAAAACTGCATTTGGGCCTTTATTGTGACAACCTTATTTTTATTACGGTTGATGTGATAGATTTATTTTCTTCAATACCCCACTCTCTGGGTTTAGAATGGTTAGAAGAGGTTTTATGTGCTATTAATGACATAAGCTACAATGATTTTAGAACATGTTTAATCTTAATGGATATGATTTTAAAGAATAATTTTATATTTTTTAAGGTCGAGTATTTTAAACAACTAAGAGGTATTGCTATGGGGGCCCATTGTGCCCCCACGTATGCTAACATTATTCTTTCCTACTGGGAAAAGAAATTTGTGCTCAATTCTGATTTCAGGTGTTGTTGGAATTTTTATGCTCATTTTTTGGATGGCATTTGTTTATTTTGGTTAGAACCTGAGAGTAGGTTTTTAGATTTCTTTAACTATTTGTCTAGCACCACAGATTTTTGTTTATTTTGGTTAGAACCTGAGAGTAGGTTTTTAGATTTCTTTAACTATTTGTCTAGCACCACAGATTTTTTAAGATTTACATAAGAAATAAATTCTGATGAGATGAGATACTTGGACCTCAGTATCAGTAAGGCTGGAGGGAATTTCAAAACCAGAGTTTATAGAAAAGCAACATTTTTGAACTCTTACCTATATTATACCAGTGCACACCCACATTACCAGAAGAAATGGGTAGTAAAGGGTCAGTTTGTTCGAATATCCAGAATGACTTCAGATGACAATGATTTTATTAATGAAATTGCTTATCTTATGGATTTGTTCAGGGCTAGGGGGTCCTGAAAAGCTTCTAGCAGAAGTATATAATGAAGTTTTGGAAGCAAGAAAATCTAGGTTTGCCCCCATTTTCAGGAGTGACAATCAGGACCTTAACAATATTCAAACATCGGAGAGGTCAGGTGATAATGGATACAACCATGCGTTGGTTATTACTTATGACAGAGATGCTGGGTTGGCCAGAAATATTATAGAAAGTGAATGGAACAGATTTGCTAGTACATCAGACCTGCAGTATATATTTGATAAGCCTCTCAAGTGTATTTACAGAAGGGGACTCTGTATTAAAAACATTTTGGAGAGTGGTACCCCTAGGACAGATGTTTACCTTTCTAATAAAAGGGGCACATACAAGTGTGATTGTTGTGCCCAATGCCCTTATGTCAAAGTTGGAGAGATTGTTCATCTGAAAAGTAGAGACAGACTTATTAAGACAAATGGTTTTGCTAATTGCAATACTAATGGAATTATTTATTTAGCCTTGTGTGGCAAATGTGATGCATTCTATATAGGCAAAACTGAGAGAAAATTAAAGTCAAGAATGTATGAACACAGGTACGCTACAAAAAAGATAAACAGCAACAATTCTCTGTATAAACATACTCTGAACTGTGCAGGAGCGGATTTTTACTTTTATGTAATAGAAATATTGCCCATTGATCCTAGGGTGGCCCTTAGGAAACACGCCTAGAATACAGGGAACTGTACTGGCAATTAGTTCTTGAAGCTACTAGGTTTCCTGGTTTGAATGAGATGGTTTCATTGAAGCCTGTCTTAAAGCTTAGGTCAGCTAAACTTTAAATGTGACCGTCCAGCAGAGGGTGTTGTTTTACATTTTGTATGACCTACACAACAGTGTTTTAAATGTGGTTTTACAAAGGTTTTATATTTTTAAATATTTATTTTTTGTTTATAAGTTTTTACAAATTGTAAATAATACATGATTTTTACAAGATTCCTGCTTGACCAACAAATGAATTTCTATGCACTTCTGTACTTATTGTGTTTCATTGTGTATATAGTTTTTTTGTACTGTTTTTTTAAAAGCATAACTGTTTGTTAATTGATTAATTGTGGATGTTTTTGTGTATAAAGGGATTTCAGAAGTTGGTATGCTCATCTGAAGAAGTTTTTTGTGACGAAAATGCGGTGATACAGTTAATGCGTTCTGGATGTGCTTTACGTTTTTTTTTTTTTAATATCGTGTGCGATCAATAAAACAGTGGATTTTATTCTGGTGAAGTTTAAAACAACTTTGATTAGTAATTTAAGAAAGTGAGTACTACAATGCAATACCAAGAAATACAATAAATTAGCAATATTAGTAGAACATTTATCAGCTAATAATGCAGTGTTTAACATGGATTACCTGATTTTATTGATAAGACTATATTAAGGAATGTAACACAACAAGTAACAACTTAAGTTGTTACAAATGTAGAGGTATGGGGTCACACTGTTAAGCTCTGTGCTTCTAACAATGAAAGCAGAGCTCTTTAAATGCATACTTTGAATGATATATTGTAAAAATGAGTAAACACTGTGTCACTGGGTACTTCTCAAGCTAGTAAAATGTACAGTAAATTTTGATGAAATGGTGAACCCATCTTTTTAAATTCTGGAAGTAGGATTTCTCTAGTCAAGTTTTCTCCTAGTGTATAATCATAACATTACTAACAATTAGAAAACAAACGTAATTTGTATTTATAGTGACAGAAACTATTGCCTCATACAAGTAGAACTATAAAGAGTTTTAGGAAACATTTTGCTTCCTTTGTATATATCCTTGAGCTGCCTCGTGATAAATTTTTTTGGAAATACTCATCCCCCCTCACAACTTGAAGCAATATATAAATGCATAATGAAGAAGAATTTATAGGCACATAAATGGATGATACGGGTAGTGATACACACACACACACACACACACACACACACACACACACACACACACACACACACACACACACACACACACAGAACCAGTATCAAAATCAGAAAAAGTTGATATAGAAAATGCACAAAAAATAAAAACAAAACAGAATTTGGTTGTAGGTAGACAGTGAAAGGGATCCTGTCTGTTATCTGAGTCATGCCTTAGTGACTGAGCAACAGATATCTAAAACTGTATGGGGGCGGCAGTATAGGAGGTAAAGAAAACACACAGTAGAAGAGAAAAGTCAACACAGAGACATGGGATAAAGTGTAAGGATAGAAAGTGAGGCAGACACAGCAAAAAAGGACACCTGAATGAAGACCTTCAGACTAAAGTAAGTGCAAAAATAAGATAAGTAAGAGAATGTAGAGAATGCAGAGAATGTACAGAATGTAGAGAATGTAGAGAATGCAGAGAATGTAGAGAATGTACAGAATGTACAGAATGTAGAGAATGCAGAGAATGTAGACAATGTAGAGAATGTACAGAATGTACATAATGTACAGAATGTAGAGAATGCAGAGAATGTAGAGAATGTACAGAATGTAGAGAATGTAGAGAATGTACAGAATGCAGAGAATGTAGAGAATGTACAGAATGTAGAGAATGTACAGAATGTAGAGAATGTAGAGAATGCAGAGAATGTACAGAATGTAGAGAATGCAGAGAATGTAGAGAATATAGAGAATGTAGAGAATGCAGAGAATGTACAGAATGTACAGAATGTAGAGTAGAGAATGTAGAGAATGTAGAGAATGTAGAGAATGCAGAGAATGTAGAGAATGTAGAGAATGTACATAATGTAGAGAATGCAGAGAATGTACAGAATGTACAGAATGTACAGAATGTAGAGTAGAGAATGTAGAGAATGTAGAGAATATAGAGAATGTAGAGAATGTAGAGAATGTAGAGAATGTAGAGAATGCAGAGAATGTACAGAATGCAGAGAATGTACAGAATGTAGAGAATGTAGAGAATGTAGAGAATGTAGAGAATGTACAGAATGTAGAGAATGTAGAGAATGCTTCTGAAGGTGGACTCCAGAAAACCGGAATCGTGAATCAGCAAAAGTAAAAATATTGCTCTGACATACCCTTTCCAGTGAAGGTGCAACAGTAAGTGAGAGGGTGGGATCCACTTTTACTGAGGTAGAGGAAGACAGCATATGCAAAAGGAAGCAACTATAGCTTTAAGTTTGATTTCAGAATTTATGTAGTGTAGGAATATTATTAAAGCAGTCTTCATTAACTGTTATAGTACAAAAGAGAGTAGCCTGGAGTGTCAAAAATAGGAATTTACCTTCTTTCTTAAGAGTCAACTGAATGCGATACTTGGAAGGGTGGAGAAACAACCCATTTGAGGTTAATCTGTGGGTTACACCATGTGGAAGAATGAGTTTTAGTAGAGACTGGAAGTGGCCTGCTACATTGATCTTTCCTTATGCTTAGGATGGAGAGGCTTGGTGCTTAGAACTTTCTTTTTGGTTCTAAGGCAGCCTATACCTTGGAAGAGCAGTGATGAATAGACAACACTACGAACATCCTTTTATTTTGTTTTATAATTTTTGAAACTGCAATGTCAAGATGGTTAATATTTTAACTTGTCATATTTAAACACATCTTTGTTTTGACAGAAATATGTCATCTGACTGACTATGGTTTACTCAGTGGGAAAACAACTTGAGCCAAGTAACTGGAAGGTTGTCAACATGAACTTCAGTCACAGCATAGCCATCATAGTAATGGAATACAGACACTGGAGCAAATTCAGAAAAAGGAGCAAATGAGCAGTGAAATACAAAAAAGTAGCATTACCTGTAAACAAATGTGAAAAAGGAAAAATGAATTCCTACCCTGCATTACCTTAGCAATGCATACTAATCCTAACCTGGCCAATGCCCTCAACCCTAAACCTACATGTTACCTGAACAAGAAAATACTGTCTGTGTTATGTAGCAGTCTCTCCAGTATCTACTGTGTATACCACGTTGATGTTGTAGGTGAGTAGAACACATGAGACATGTGCTACTACTGTCATGGCAACACGAGAAGTACACAGTGTAACTCTACTAGTACTAAAAAACATAGATGTAAATGCTGTAGTGGGTTAGTGGTTTAAAGATTGCAAAGGAAAACTGATTTACTTCACCTCTGTCACTTTCTTAAAACAGCAAGTATTCCAACTCCCCTGGACCAATCTTCCATTACTACCCAGCCGTCCCAACACCTGAACCTAAAAAACTGTACAGCCCTACCAGAATATAAACTCTACCTCTTTAACTACCACCCAGTTCCCAACATGATTCCTTGCTTTCTTACCATGTAAGTGCACTTAGTCCTTTACTTTAAATTCCCCATTCTACTGTAACCTGAAAACACCATCCCCCCGCCATAAACCTAGATCCCTATTTATTCTGTAACCCTGGCACTCCCATCCTGCTTCTTGAACCTAAACCTCCATTTCTACTCCCTAACCTTAAAACTGCCTCCCCATTTCCTAACCTCTAAATTCACCTTCTGCTCACTAAGCCTAAAAATCACTCCTCACTCCCTAATCCTAAAACTCCACTCCTAAACCCTCAAATGCCCTTCCTATTCCCTAACCCTCAAACTCAACTCCTGCTCACTAAATTTAAACTCCCTCGCCATTCCCTAACCCTAAAATTCTACTTTCTAAACTTAAAACTTCCTTCCTGCTTCCTAACCCTAAAACTCCCTTTCTGTTCCCTAACCCTAAAACTCCCTTCCTGCTTCCTAACCCTAAAACTTATTTTCTGTTCCCTAACCCTAAAACTCCCTTCCTCCTTCCTAACCCTAAAATACCCTTTTTGTTCCCTGACCCTCATATTCCCCTACTGTCCCTAACCAAAAATTCTCCCTCCACTTCCCACCCTATGCTTGCTTGCCCAAACTCATATTTGAGTTCAAACACAAGCAGCAGCCTATGTCAGCTAGAAAGCACTCACATCCATGGCTTCAAGACATTCTTTTTTGAACACTTGGGAATTAAATGCTTGTAGTGTTCTCATTTTCCTACATCTGTTGATACATTTTTATCCATTCATGGGTGATTCTTGTACTGTAATGTCTTATTCAGCTATTACTTTATTGATGGAAACATAGGGCTAGATCTAAAAAATGTCCAGTAGACCATTGTGCTAATCTGGAAAACAAATTTAAATAAATTATCCCACATGAATGAGTTTATGTCTGCATAGTCTTAAACTACGAGTATGTCTTCTCAGCAGTGCCTTTTACTTCTCTCAGTACATGTGCATTTAGATTTGCAGACTACTGTAAGACCGAGGAGACTGCACTTTCTTGTGCTCATGCGTTGTCATTTCAGTGTGCTCTGAAAACAGTTATTTTTGATATGAATGCCATACCTGGCAGCTTAGCAACTCTAAATGTGCCAAACAAAATTTTGTCTACTCAATATGTCATTTAGGTATACAAAGAGGGTGCACCTCTTCTGCTCTGAATGAAATGCAGACATCCTGGCGTTATCATTTATGAAGCTATACAATTTCAACTCCATTACAGATAAAATCTTAAGCATTCCAAACAGAACTTCATGATTAGTACTTTTCCCTCATTTCATGCCCATATATGCTACAGTTTGGGCAATGCTGTTCAGTCGTGGATCTTCTGATATTATAAAACAATCTGTGCATAAGGGTATACTATAAAAGTGATGCTACCATTCTTCAGTCCATAAAACAATTGTTATTGTATAACCTTCACAGCACAGGAAACAGACCCTCCCCAAGTAGTAAACTAATTTTGCCAGTTAAGCTCTATCATGATAATCAAATTATTGACCTGATGAGCACAGTCAACTTTACATCTACTTATATCAATATGAATACAGCATTGATTATCACATATAGTGAGGACTTTAGGTCCCTAAAATGGATTTTTGAGAAAAATTGGCCTATTCTAGCTGAATACCCATATATTAGAAAGCAAAAAGGGGAATGATCACTAATTGTGTATCGAAAGGGGAAGAATTTGAAAGATCTACTTAAACATCAGAGACTTCATCTAAGTAATAGTTTCCAGAGCATGAAAAGATGTGGGGGATGTAATTGGTGCCATAAGTTAATGACAGAAGAGGAATTTGTCATTAACAAAATATCAAATAAGAAGTGAATATAATTGTAGTTCTAAGACAGTTGTTTACCTCGCGAGTTGCAATTCATGTTCAGCTTTTTATATCGGCAAAACGGAGAGGAAATTTTGCCAAAGAATATATGAACATGAGTATGCCATAAGGAAAAAATAATTTGAATAATGCTTTAGCAAGGCATGTGGGTAATAATAAATCAGTTGAAATATGTGATAATAGATAATGTAGTTATTGATGACAAAAAAGCCTGGGGGCAGCTTTTAGAATAAAAAGAATTGGAATAGTAAGTAAGGCTGCAAGCTGACAGTTGGCTCGGTATCAATGAACACAGATCTATCGCTCCAATTCTTATGTTAAAAGCCTTAAGAAGAAATAAAATAAAATCATAGATAATAATTAGATTTGTAAGCAGAGAGGAAAAATATAAAGTACATTATTTGGTTACCATTGTAAAGTATTAAGAATGAATTAATTTGAGGACATTGTGGTTTTAAATGGGTTAGATGGTACAATTATGCTGGTAATGATGTACATATGCTGCATCCAATCAGATGTTATGTAACACCTTTTAAATATGGAATTGGTAGTGTTTTGTGTCTGATGAAGTTTAATATTGTCTTAAACGAAAGTGCTTACCATTTTATTAATCTTTTATCATTTTCCATTAAAGTATGTGATTATTTTACTACAGGAACTGGTTTTGTGTACTTTTGATTTATTTATTTTGATTTTTTTGTCGGTAAACTAATTTTGTCAGTTAAGCTCCATGATAATCAAATTATTGACCTGATGAACACAATTGACTTTACGTGTACTTATATCAATATGAATACAGCTTGTAAATACAAATTCATGAGGTGTTCGGTCTTGAAAAAGGATAGATTTATCACCCAACCTGTACCCATGCATTGACTGTACAGTTACATTTTTGCAAAGAAAAAATCTGAACACAATGGGCTCCCAGAAAGCTTTTAGATCAATAACAAGGTAATTTTTTTCATGAAGTAATAACGAGTAAAACAATTAAACTCAAATTAATTCAGTGTTATGTTTACAGTTCACTGTTGCAAAAGCTGAACATTTCTGCTTTCTTTTCGTAGCCAGAAGAAACACCAAGTATGCTTTATAAAAATTAAAACATTTAAAGTGGTTAAAAAATAAGCCACAGTTTACATAATGCTTTTGGAGAATGGCCACACTATCCACTTATTTTGTACTGAGGAGCCTATAAAAAGGGTGAAAATGTCATGTCTACAGCTAGTGAGGTTTGTCTATATTGGCTTTAATGAATCAATAAAGACTTACAGTAAAAAGTCATTGACATTCAGAAGCTATGGAGCTGGGACACTTGTACAGTGGGGTTATTTGTATTCTTGTTATGGTCTTTCTTAGAAGGCTTATAGTACTGCGCAGTGCAGACTTTGGCTTGCTTGGGATTTTTTTGATATTTGTTTAAGTCAAGTGGTTGGGATGAAAACCTGTGCCTCAAAATCAAAAGTCGCAGTTTTCTTCGAGAAAAGAACTGATTTTCCTCCTCAGATGAGGCATCATGACCCACCACTCGTGAAGGACTTCAACTATTTTGGGTTCTTATTCATCAATGAGGATGGAGCAGGTAGGCAATTGACCATTGGATATGTATAGTCGCTGTAGTTCTGCAAGCAATGCACTGCTGTTGGGAAACAAGACCAGAATCACAAAATAAAGCTCTCAGTTTACCAGTCAGTCGATGTTGCCATCCTTACCTATGGTGATAAATTTTGGAGATTAAAAAAGGGTATGAGATCAGAGATGTGAAAATCAGAAATAAGAATTACTGCAGGATGAATGAGCTCACCTTCCATGACAGACTGTGAAGCTAGACAAGCCAGGAGGACATCAGAGGACACATTAAAGGACAGCTACTGCTCATCTATGTTGACAACACTCAGTTAAGGGGGGATTGAATACCTTTTGAGGGTGCAGCAGGAAATGTACCACAGAGGGTACCCCAGAAAATGCATCACATACACTCCACCTAGGAGGCTTTGGACCTACCCAAGACATGTTTGGAGGAGATCCCATAAGATAAGCTGGTGAATGTAGTTGGAGACAGGAAAGCATGGCCTACCCCGCATTGCTTTCTACTGCCATGACCATCAGCAGGACAGGCAGTTTAGAAAACGAGATAATGATGTATTAACTTAAGTGAGTAATAAGATCCCGTATTATCTAAAAACAGGTGCTATTCCTGTAAATGTACATTGTAAATATTTATTCAGTCTATAAATTCAAGCATTTCAATTTTGTTTTATTTTTAACAAAACATACACATTATGCAAGTAATGTCCTTATGTTGACAGCAACCATTTGCCAAAGTTAGCTGGGCTCTGAATACGCTATGATATCTTATAATTTTTATGTAAAGCTTTTGCTAACAAAATAAGTACTAGCATACAATGCCCTATTATTACAACACAGTTTTGCGGCCAAATGCCACTCTTTTTTGTAACCACAAAGTGATAATTCAGATAATTCCAAATAAATGATTTTAGTATATTACCCTGTGTGTCATGTTGTGAAGTATTTGTGTAGACCTTCCTGACTACTTGAGAATGTTAGGAGTCATGATATTTCATTTTAATATGTTGTGTAGCATCTGCTATATCACATGGATGGTAGGAGTCAGGGAAATGTAAACAGAAAATTAGTTCACTGATTCCAGATGCAAGTAAGGTCAACAGATGTGTTTAGAAGATTGGGGGAGGTAAATACTTCTTGGAGACATTGCTAAGAATGAGGTTTAAATGTGAGTCATCAGTCTTAGATGATTAGTAGTAAAAGGCCAAAAGAAAAAAAATAGGAAGAAAAAGAAAGCACAAAAACAAATAAAAAGTAATCCTGATACTCAAAGAATAAAGAAATAAAGTGTAATGAAATGTGAGACAGTGTGGAGGAAAAATATGCAAAATAGCTGCTATGGTTTCTGAAACATAGACTGCACATTAGGAGGAAAATCCCTGGAAAGAAACCAAATGATGCCACTGAAGCAGACCCAATCATCCATTTTACAAAATAATACTAAACTCATAGAATAAAGCTAAGGCAAGAGTAACATTTAGAAGACCAGTATCCGCTATTATCAAAGATGAAAATTGTGGACACCAAGAAAGTCATCCACAACCCATCTAAATACAAACTACTCAACAAATCACTGGAATTACTGGAATCTGAGCCATCCCAAAATCTCAGCTGAAGCAAACTTGCAATGAATCAAAAATGTGTCAAATCAGCTATGGCTAAAAAACAGTAAAAGCAAAGAAAACATGTAAAAACAATAGCTTGGAACACTTATTTCCATTTTTTTTTCTTTTATTTTAATAAATTTACATTAAAATTTACTTAACACTCAAGTTATGCAAAGCAAAAAAACAAAAAACTAAATGAACTCTTGCTTTATTTGCTTAGCAGAACATAAGTGTACTGCATGGGACTTATTTTCCAGTCCATTTCAAAACAACAAATACAATTGTTGCCCCTTAACTGGAAAAAAAGGAGATCAAGTAAATATTTGAAGGGGCTTTTCCCACCCCCACTGCTTTACCACACTCCCTTATTTACACATACTAACTCTGCATTCTCACATGGAAAACCAAAGGGAACTCACAACTATAATGTAATAGTCCACTAAATATACTCTGACTATAGAAGAAATAGATGCATATGGGTAGTGACATCTCACCAACATGCAGACAGGCTATGCTTTCAATATAATTAAGGAAAACAATATACATGTATATTTATAGGTATTGATCTAGCTAGCTATATAATTATGTATATGTGTATACATATGCACAAATGATATTGAAACATGGTAGTGCTCTATTGTGCTTAATGTGTTTTAAAAATGTCAAACCACCAGTAGGCTAGAAAACTACAAACTGAAGAAAAAATATAACTTTATAAAATTAATTTTATGTTTGTTAAAGATTTTATAAATATTCATAATTATTTGTTAATATTTATAAATATTCATAAATATGCATGCAGAGATGTGTTCTCATTGGCTGAAATCATGAGGGGTGTGCTTTTTGTAAGAAGTCGTCATTAATTGAAGGTATTTAAACATGGACTGCTTTCTTTTGAAGTTTCTTATGGTAGAAACGAAAGTGCTAATTTTATGTGTTTTGATTAAATAAAGTGTGTTTTCCACAGATAAATAGAGTCAGAACAATGAATTTTACATTTTTTGTATACCACTGGAGTATTCACATTTCCTGCCTTCCGGTTTGGTTTTCTTCAGTTTTTGTTTTAAAAATGCAGTATGTAGCATGGAAACATTCCCACTGCATTTAGTTAGCTTGACACCATAAGCAGGGCTGGCCCTTTAGTAAACTGGTGCCCTAGGCAAAAGGTCTCCACAGTGCCCACCCGATGCCACCTGATACCCATCCTGGTCTACCTATATCATCCAGATCACTAGAAAAGTGCCCCTGATAGAGCAGCGCCTTAGACGGCTGCCTAGTTTGTCTATGGCTAAGGCCGGCTATGACTATGACTTAGTTAGACACTGATTAGCCAGTAATGCTTGCTAAAGGGAAGCAGCTTGTAGAGCTCTTAATAGGAACTTCACGCCTCAGGTGCTAGTTCAGAAGAGATGAGCTAGAACTTGCTCTGAAGACCCTGGAGGTATGAAGTATGAGACTCTAACTGGTGTTAATTTTTGGATTATACTTGGCAAACTTAGCAGGACTACAGCGTTGTGACTAGGGCTCATCTTAGTCTATAGCCTGAGACATTTAAAGGCAACACATTACTGGAGGGGCCACAAATGGCTATATTATTGCAGATGGGAGGAGATCACGGTTCTGCAAGCAATGCACTGCTGTTGTGAAACAAGATGAGAATCACAAAATAATGCTGTTGCATTTTATTTTTATTTCTCTGTGACGCTGTGAAGTGTAAGCCTGTGCTTTTAAGTCCTGACTTCTGAATCTCCATGGATTTCATATTGTTGGTATGTGCATTGGCAGTTTGCCAGAGGCTGCCATTTTTACAGATCCTGATGTGTGTCTGTTACCAAAGGCATATTGTATATGGTCTGCTAGTCCATTCTAGCACTGTAACTACTATGTTCCTGGCATGATTTCCTGATGTCCGCAGCCATACAGGACATACAGCAATGTTCGTGGAATCACAGATGTGCCAGACCAGATGCAAATAGAGCAGCAGCAGCTAGATTTGCTAACCAATGTAACTACTCACCAACATGCTTACTATGCAGGAAAAATAACCTGGAAACCTACTTGATAGTTTTGGAGCAATATGCCACCATAGACAACTGGGACTTAGTAGACTGGGCACATTTTCTGCCTACCCACCTGGCAAAGGAGGCACTAAAAACATGTATGCATGTGAAGGGAAATGATTTAATAGACCTTGACAAGCTTAGAATTTTTGGCCAGGGCTGGAATTAACCTTGATGATAATGCAACATAATTTTAAAGTTTATAAATTAATAAAAGAGCACAGATGCATCATCTAAAGTGTAGTTTAAAGCAGTGAGTGGAATCTGAAACGAAAAGTAAATTGAAACTACTGGAAAGTTTAACCATAAACAGGTTTAGAGTCTTTGCCTAATGATACATGAAAATAGATAGAAAAATCTGACAGATGAAAACTTTAGTGCAAACCATATTAGTTAATTACATAGTGTTCAAAACTCAATTGTCTGCTTCCAAGTCTAAAACTGCAGTAAGCAATGTACCCTCTTCTACTGTGCAAAAAGCCAAAAGTAATAATGTGTTTCAGATGTAAGGAAAGGAACCATATTACTTAATTCTCTCTTGCTAACACTAAAGAGAATGCTATTAGTAGAAATAAAAAAAATGGAATGCATACTTTAAACAAAGATATTCTAGTTAGTGTGATAAAATAACATTTAAGTTAACAATGTCAGCACTATGCCATGATAATATAATCAAACATAGTGTGCTATACTTAAAACAAAGAAAGAAGGTTCACTACTTGATAGGTTTTTGATGCATGATTACTCTGGAGTGTAAGCATAAGATCAGTAACAACCAAAAGGTGTAATAACACATATTAATGATGAAAAAAGAGCATTCTATTAGACATGCAAAAATCAGTTTTAAAATAAAAATGCCTGTAATCTTTGATTTAACACATGACAGAATATGAAGGAAAGATTGTCTCAACTTTAAAAAACTTCAAAACACTATGACAAAAGTGTGAGGATGGTGAATCTACAGACACAGTACATCAGGCTGGAACATTTAACAAAAGATAGAACAGCAGCAGGATAGATCCCTCCATTATAACAATTGGGTTGGGATAGTAAGACAGTGATACTAATATAGTAAGGGTGCTGGGAAAGGTGAGTGGGGTATGATGGGAAATGAGCAGCTTGTGGCTAACTCATCCCAGCCTGGGTGGAGGAAGTGTTGTTTCTCAATGGACATCCTGCTTCAGGGAACAAATGCACTTGAGAGCAGTGGGAGGAGGCCTTAATGACCTAGAAACCTGGAGGGAAAACACTTAAAAATGAAAGTAATGAATAGGATAAAATCTTTCAAGAAATCCTGAAGCAAGTTACGCTGCAACAATAATGCAAGCAAAGTGTCCATGTGTTCAATCTTCCCAGGGAAGGCAAAAAGCAAACAAAGTTCTCAGAGCTCCAGTATCGCTAGTCACTAGGTTAGTTGTGTCCAGTCTGATGGAAAAAAAGAGTCTCACATCTTTCCAAGACCAGATTTATTCATTTATAATAATATTTCCAAAGCCTAAACTGTTGTTAATATATGACTATCAAAAATACTAATAGACCTGCTCACATTTTTAACTTGAGAAACAAAGCTTAACAAAAGCAAGTCATTCACCAACTCCTTCTAAGAAAACATTACACAATGATAGAGAAGTAGTAGTGGATAGTGAATAATAAAATGAGGGTTGTCATGACAAAACGTATTATGAATTCTCCACAGACAAAGAAGGAAACAACTATTCAGAGCACTGTAAGCATACATCACTGGGGATATAACAGAACAAAGACTTTGTATGTAATATAATGTGGAAGAGTGGGTTGTGGGAAGAAGATAGCCTATCAGTAAAACAAAACTATATCGATATGGTGGATATCAACCAGCCATTTGTGGGATAAAAATATTTACAAAATTGGACTAATCAAAGATTGATACAAAGGCAAAGGAACTGCAACACAAGACCAAGACATGATAATGTTTTTTTCAGTTTATTGGTAGAGATGTCCTTTGAGAGAAAATAAGTGCAGACCAATATGATTACAAAGTAGATTAATGGTGACTTCTTTAAAAAATATGATATGCACTGCCAATTCTAGTACATAAAGAAAAGGATTTCTGAATCAGTGTTTACACATGCTGTTTTTGTGCTATGTAGTCTCAGTAATTATACCACTCATTAATCACAACTTTTCATGAAAAAAAAATATGCTGTTTGTGCAAGTCAATAAAATTTGTTTTAACTCGAATTTTATATCAGTACATTACAACAAATGGATATCTTGTTAAAAATGTAAAAGCATGCTGTGAAATAAAAAAAACTATTGCAAATGATCATGGAGTTCAAAGTCCTCATGTGGCATGTTTTCAATGATTTCGGGGCCAGGGATTAATGGACAGAAGTTACAAATTCAGTATCGATATTTGCTTCATTGAACCCAAACATCTGCATAAATTTTAATGGACATATTGATTTATTTACACAGTAGACAAGAAGATGTGATCTTTCCAAATTAGCAATAATTTCAAATGAACCGGCACCCAATGCAGAATGCATTATAGTTGTTTGTGTGGAAGTTAAATTCTTTAGTCAATTACAGTTCTTTGTAAACCAGACAGATTTAAATGTCCTATTTCCAGTATCCCACAGGGCTGCTACATTAAATACTAAGTTTAACAGATATTCGCAGCACCTGCCAATAAAACATGTCTCACATACTGAGTACCGGCAATGAAAAGACAATTATTTTAAAACAGTTGTGAATGTTTTAGGTTACATAAATTTTATACAGCTGATAGTTTACACCAAGTGCGCTAATTATCTTGCAGAACTTTCTATTTTGCATTTTAAAACATGCTGATATTTTCCCTGTAGAATCATTTTTCTCAGCTATTTACTCAATGTGTTGCAAACCAGACAAGCAGTTTACGATCACTGATTTTTTGTTATTGTTAATGAGAAGAAATACCATTTATCTTGTAGTTAAAAGGTATGACAGTGCAGACTTTTGGAGCATTTTGAGTTTTCTGGAAAGGATAATATTTTCTGTGACTTCTGTGTTTAGTAAAGTTAGAATAGCATTATACAAACCAAAGTAATCTGTTACCAAAAACAGGTAATACCATTTTTCTTAACTGCTTATTCTGTCAAACTCTGCCTAACGGTATATCTATATCTATATATATATATATATATATATATATATATATATATATATATATATATATATATATATATAAATACACACACACACGCGCGCACACGCACACACACACACGCACACACACACACACACGTACACACGTACAGGTATACATAGTGTAGTAAATAGTAAACAAGGCAACAAATGCTTCAAGCTTTCTATAAAATAGTGTTCATTACAGAAACACTCAAACAGTAGACCTTGTATACATTACAAATTCAAACAATAGGTAGAGACACAAGAAATGCTAACTCCAACAAATATCTGGGTATCTGGGTCTTTTTATTACGGACAGCCATTCCTGAAACTAATTCAAAACTAAAACTCTTTCTCTTGTTTTTTTTTTTGTGGTCTCAAAGAAGTGAATGGTTGTGTTTGCAGTCTTGAAAAAAAAAAGAAAAAACAACTAGCAACTTTCTGTTCTTGCTGGTCTCATTTCAGAGAGTGGCTAACATTACATGAATATGCTAAAAACTGTAAACAGTTCTTTATTTAGGTTCATAGATTGGTACTAGGCTATCAGCCCCAGGGCCTATACAAGCCTAGCCATAACAATTCCCTGGCTATTTCTTCCCACACTATTTACTTCCCTGGACCCCTGTCTTTTCAGGTCTTGCATAAGCAAGCAGCTGCCCTAGAATAGTTGACAGTTCTGTTTCTTTTTATATGGTCTTGGAGCAGAGAGTGAGTTATGGTTGCACACACAGGACAAAACAAGCAAAAGTCCATTCTTCAGTAGATTTTCCCCCTGACAGACAACAGAAAATTCCGACGCAATGAGAATAAAAGAAAACTCCCCTTCATCATGTCTGTTTCAACTGTATGACAGCAAAATTAGGTTTGAAAGGGATACAACTCATACAATAGTGTTTTGCTGAGCCTCTGGCTTGCATACAGTGTCAATTTTTGTGGTGTAGGACTTAAGTTGTTAGCCAACAATGCTACAACGCTGGATACAAATTACAGCAAAGTGTAAACAAAGTCTTTTATGGACAAAATTGCTCTGTAAAGAAACATGTCTGCCTTATCTAGTACCAAGGGTGCTGTCTCACAACCATCAACTAGTGAAGTTAGTCTCTGGTAAAAACAGTTTTTCAGGTAATCTCATCACATTACAAAACTGCAGGATCATCCATCTTGTGGCAGAAAGGTTTTACCTGTTTTCTCTAAGTTGGGAATCACTCCAGGGAGCTCAAAGTGTGGTTGTTTATTAGCTTGAGGGCATAGGACTCAGTTTTCAATCTTTTTTCTCTGCTATAAATTAACCAAGTTTGCACAGAGCTTTCCACTGGGCAGCAGTGGTTAGCATACTCTGTACAGTAACAGACATCTAGAAAGTAAAATTTAGGATGAGGTCCAAAACCTATTAAACAGCATGGCAGTGAGTGGAATTAAGCTTAGAGCAGCTCAATTGCTCATCAGATAGCACTTCCATATCCTAGCACGATACAACATCTTGCCCTAAACCCTAAAACCAAGTTTGGGTATTGAATAGCACTACCATATCCTAACACTATACAACATCTTGCCCTAAACCCCAAAAACAAGACTGGGTATTGAATAGCACTACCGTATCCTGGCGCTATACAACATCTTGTTCTTAACCCCAGGAACTACCCTAGGGCACCCTCTGTTAAAACCCAATCCTTAATCCTAACCAGCCTACTACAGGAACAGACAACATGGATATGCAATTTTTAAATATCTCAGTAGCCACCTTGGTAGATCTGGATATCCAAAGGGTGTGTAGGAATTGTCTCATGTTCTGAGACAACCAGTTAATCATTAAAGAAAATAACACAGTATGTGAGAGATGCAAATCCACAATATCCTTGGAGACAAAAATCTTGCATACAAACAAGGTTGTCAAGAATACCCACTCTACATGTCTCACATAGAGCTCTTACCACAGTTAAGGATTGTCTTATGCTGAGGCACTTAAAATGAACCTTATAAATCTCAAAGACTTCCAAAGCTCCCTAACAGTAACACTGCTGTTCAGAAATTACTAAACACACACCAAAAGCAATACAAAACATGTGACATAAGCTTACACTGAGTGTCACCGAAGACCAAAGCACATAAGGCAAGCATATAATTCACCTAATACTTTATGTCATATGGGACTCCAAATGCCCCACTCACTAGGTTAGACAAGGAGAGGATAATGGGCAGGTGCATATCTGGAGCCGGGATCCGCAATGTCATGCGCGCACACAAATCACTGCATTCCAGGTACCAGCATGACTCTATTATAATCCTTGTGGGTTTAAATGGCCTAAGATGAACCTCACTGGCTGGACTATATGAAAAGAGACATAATGGATCTCTAAGAATATGTGTCACAGGCAAGTATAAACCTTGCACTGAGCAGCCTTCTACCTACTCCAAGGATGACACCACAGTATGAGTTGGCTTGGTTTCTGGTGTCTCTTCAGAAGGATCCAATATCGGTCAGCATGGGAGGACATGGTCAACAGACCACACTGCTTTGTCAAGGATGGTCAGCACCTGTCCCCCCTAGGCTTTTGGATATTGGCTAAAGCTTTATCCACTCCCACAGAATGCTTTTTAGACAATGCCAAAAAGATAAAACTACCAACACAGTGTAAAAGTCTCCAAGCAACCTTAACATGTTACTGCTCAATGCTAGGAGCTTAAACATAAAACTCCACACCCTTCAAGCCCTACTCACTCTGGAAAATGTAGACATCTGTGCCTTGACCGAAACTTGATTTAAAGCCATAGAAAGTACTCTCGTAGTGCAAGACTACAGTGCCTTCTATAAATTTAGACCAACAACAGCACAGATTGGGGCCAAAGATGAAGGTGTCTCAATCTATAGCATATCTGCAGGCTGGTTACACAGGATGGTACCTCATTCATCTATATGTGTCATCATAGCTAAGGTTCCTCACCATACCGTGGCTACCCACAGGTCACAATCTATGCCCCTAGAGTCTCATGACTCTTACTCTAAACCTACTAAAGAGGCTCACTATTTTATCAAACACCCTGTTCATGGGTAACTTTAACTGCCTCTCTATAGACTGGAAAACTTACACTACTTCAAACTCACAGGTGTACTGCTTCCTGGACTTTAACAAAAACACCCCGCAGGAGGTACAGCACACTCCATACAAATGATCAAGCATATTGGATCTGGTACTTACCAACATGGGAGAGCAGTAAAAGTTAGGAACTATTCTAAGGCAAACTATATCCTGTTAACTGACAGTTTGTCAATTCAAGGCTCACTCTAACCCTGAAAACACAGCTACCTATCCAGAATTGCTCACTGAGTCCCTATACAAACATGTGAATGGCTGCATAGAGACTACAGTATCTACCAGAAGCAAACCTAAAATAAACACTAAAAACAAACTCCACTTGTGGAATCCTCACCTAAACAGAGTAAGTAATAAAAGATGAAAGTTACAGCCAAAATCCAGAACATCATCTCCCTTAAAGACAAGTGCTCGCTTATACAACTAAAAAAGAATCTAAGAGGTCTAACTAAATCTAATTAAGTCCAACAAGGCCAACTATGAGGTTAGCATAGCCTCGCAGAATAAGAACAGCCACAAGGTCATCTTTACCTATGTACAGAACCTTAAAGGTAACACACTGCACTGTGATGAACTGGTGATGAACAGTACCACCCTCACTGATAAGAGTGATATAGCAAATCTACTGCCTGATAAATTCAGCTCAAAATTTATTCCCCACTCCTCCCAGCTCCTCCAGGTGAAATCCCCCCAACATCTTTTACCAACTATTAGAAGGGGTGAGGTGCTGGAAGCACTTTCTAAAGCCAAGACCATCTCTTTGGGTCTGGGCAATATCCCTGCTTGCCTCCTGAACTGTCTAAAATAGGACTTATCAGGACTACTTAAGGAACTCTTCAACTACAGCCTCAAAGCAGGCTATGTTCCAAGTGAATGGAGGACTGCAACTGTCATTCCCCTTTACAAGGGCAGACCATCGTCTAACCCAGGGAACTACAGCTTCATGAGTTTAACAAACCTTGTATGCAAAGCAATGAAATAAATTACCATGGAAATGATAAACAAGGATATTAGCAACCTACAGACAATGGAATCATCCCAGGTCATGCCAATTTAACTTGGTAGTTTTCTATGAGAGGGTGACCAAGTGAATGGATGAAGGCAAAACAGTGCATACTGTGTATCTTGACCTGGCAGAGGTATTCGATAGAATGCTACACTTATGCATTGTTGACATGCTCTCTGAGCCTGCTATAAATCACTACATAACTAGCTGGATTGTTAATTGGCTCACAGCAGGACCCAAGAAGTCAGGATCCATGAGACTACCTCCACCAAGAGACCACTCACCAGCAAAGTATCACAAGGCTCTTTGCCAGGTCCATTCATGTTTACCTTAGTCTGCTCGGACACATCTCTAGACAATCTACTAGCCAAAACCCAATCCTGCTTTACAGCTGTTGAAAACTGGCTAACAGGAAGACAACTACTTCTCAATCCCAAAAAAAACAAACTGCTTCTTTTTCATCCTACCCAAAAACTTCCCTTTACAGCCTTTAATATACAATCAAACAATGGAACAATGATAACACCTGACCCCCATACTAAACTACTAGGAGTTACCATAGACAATAAACTTAGATATGATATGCATATTAATCTTAGTATTAAAACAGTTAACAGGAAACTAGGATCACTATATAGAATCAAAGCCTTTCAAACATCAATGGCAAAAGCAACTATTGCCCGTACCCATTTATTATCTACACTTTTATACACATCCCCAATGTTCACTAAACTGAATAAAACTGAGCTAAATAAACTCTCATGCTCGTATAATCACATTGCCAGATTTGCAAATGGTACGCCACATAGAACACACCCCTGTAATAACCTAAAAGACCTTGGATGGATAGAACTCTCTAACTTCCTTCAGCAGACTCAACTTATCGAGGCATATAAAATACTTAACCACCCTGATAAAACTCCTGCACTAAAGGGCCTAGTCGTTCCATATACTAACCTAAATAGCCTACGCTCCTCAAACAGACTACTTATTCAAAATGTCAAATCCTATATTGCAGGTGGAGATGCTCTATTTGCTAACATCACTGCCAATACATGGAACTCCCTTCCCTCCAGTATTACCACCATTACCTCTCTATCCCACTTTAAAAAAAGTCTATTCCAATACTTCCCAAATAATACTTCAAATAAGTCCCACTGGTTATGCCAATGCTCATTCCCGGATTAACGCCTCGATGTAACTCAAATCTCTCACCTCTCTTCTCTCAAATGAATCCCATGGAATTTACCATGTCAGCTTCTTTTTTCCTGATATTTCCACCTTGTATTTCGCTTCCCTCTGAACTAACTTAGACCTGTATTACCTCTGATATGAGGCCAATTGTTTTTAAAATTAAATATCTGTTCTGCTTCTAAATACCCTCCTTATATCATGTTTTTATGGATGTAACTATTAATGCCTGTATCTCTGGCTTCTCTTTTTTCAATTCTATATAATAGTTGTTTAATATAATATCAGTTTTTATCTATGTAACAATGTACTTACTGTAAATGTGGAGCTTTTCTCCCCGGGCCTCCGCTGAAAATGGACATGTATCCAGACGGATTTTCCCGGTCAACAAATGTAAAATAAATAAAATATTTCGGGTCTATATTACATAATTGAAAACCCGTATTATCGAACACCACAACACCGACACACATAGCCAGAACCTCAAATACGGTGAACTCCCTAAACCGTGAATTTTCAAATCTCGAACCATCATAGTCAGCCAACACCACCACGCGCTACATACTACATACCCAAACATAATGAATAAAACACATACATACATACACTAACCAAACCCTACTTCTAACCCTACACTAAACCTTACATACATTACTATCTATGCACTTACCTTAACCTGCACCCTAACCCTAAGGTCCGTAACTATCACACACTTCCTCTATAGACATATATCCAAACAAAACAAATAATCCACACACATACAGTTAACAAAACCATACTTCTAACTCTACTCTAAACCTTACATACATTACCTATCTATGCACTTACCTTAAGCCGCACCCTAACCCTAAGTTCCGTAACTATCGCACACTTATCTTATGGAGCTATACCGCCGATGGGCCAACCATGACACTTCGACATTTCATGTTTCGCGGTTTTGAACGTTCGCTGTTACCATAGTTTGCGCTATACGTGTCAGTCTTCTGGTGTTTGCTGAAACAAGATTTTGATCTTGTAATATAGACCCTCTATTTCTTGGATGTCTAGGCCAACATTCAAGGCCTTTGGTTCACCAAGTTCACAGATAAATAAAAATCGGAAGCTATTATAGATTTCCCCCCAAGACATAAACATAAAAAAGAGGGCTTAACACAGACAAATGACTCATGCCAAAGACATGGCATAAAACTCAATGCCAAAAATTGCATTATATCACCCTTTGGGAAATTGCCAACCCATGTTTATTATTCCAGCGATAAAACACCCCTAACACTTGACCCAATAGTAAAGGATCTGGGAGGATGTGCATTCTGCAATCTGGCTTTTGACCAACACGTAAGTTACTAAGATAGTAAGAAAATCATTCAGTGTCACCAAACCTATAGGCAAGGATATGATATCCAGAATAAAGGAAGTAATAGTATCACTCTTTTCAGCTCTTATCAGCAATGTCCCTTTGGCATTCATCTAACCAGACACATGGAATAGGTGACACAGCCATAAAGGTTTCTCACCAGGAGAATTCAGGGTATGAAAATCCTGTTCTACACTGACTGTCTCAGGTCTCTGTCTCTATTCAGTCTCATACAGGCTGATGAGAACGTATCTTTGCCTGGCTTACAAGCCTTCCTCAGACCCAGCCCCGATGGATTTGTTGCACATGTGCAAAACAAACTGCACCAGAGACACTAGATCCAAGGATCTGAACTACACTTCTGACATAAACAGAACATATTGGAGAGACAGATATGTGTCCTAAAGAATCTCTTACATTGGAATAGGCTCACCTTCCATGGAAAACATAGTTCATCCCTGACTCTATTCAAACAAAAACTTGACAATTGTATGGGAAATTATACATTTACCCCTGGACTTACCCCATGTCCCTTATGGACAGAGGCCAGCAATAAGAAAAGTATTAAACCAAACTAACACCATCCACTAATCCCTTAGTTACCTCCCCAAGAACATGCCTGCCTTCATATAGACACCCATGATACTCAGGACTCAAATGGCTTAGGTTGTGCGACAAAGTTTGAAAGGGCCATATTGGTCATTAGCCAAGTAACAACCTATGAACTTAGTAACATAAGCTAAACACCTTTAGTTAGTTATCTATACCAACAGTGAAAATGAGGCTTAACCCCCCCTCCCACATGTTCCAATGGAAGTTACTGGAGCACATGATGCAGACTGCCCAGTAAGTTGTGCACTCCCCCCAATGTAAACCCTTCCAGATTCCCTGAAGTGGACTTCTTCAATCCTCTCAGCTTCCTTAATGACTTTCTTATCATGACATTTTGTCTAAGACCTTGCTTTGTAAAGGTAATTGCCCCCTTCTGCTCCAAATTACCTTTGCTAACAGGTCATTTTTTAAAAAGGCCAGGCACACACACAAAACAACACACTGCTGTATCCTAACACCTGTCCTTAAAATAGTTTACGGACAGTGCATGTCTAGCATACCTGCCATGGCTATTGTCCCTCCCTGCAAGGCTGTTCCAGTGGAGCCATCACGTTATGTTATTTTATATCTATATATATATATATATATATATATATATATATATATATATATATATATATGTGTGTGTGTGTGTGTGTGTGTTTGTGTGTTTGTGTGTGTGCGTGTGTGTGCATATAGTTAGATAATTATATGAGACAGAGAAAATTATAGTATATAGATTCAGAATTGAAAAGTACCAAAAATACATCAGCTGTTTCCCAAATCTTTATTCACTCTTCTAATAACAAAGTTTTATCTCACAACAAACAGTGCTATGGTACTAAAAAACAGATAAAGGTTCTGGAAATTACTGCTGTATTTTTAATTTAGATAGAGATATAGATATAGATATATATTTATATAGATAAATAAAGATTTAGATCTGTAGATATATCTTTCTATATATATCTCTGTATAGAGATACATACATATCTATATGGATATATATATATATATATATATGCAAAAATGTACACTAGTACATATATGACATGTCTTTATGTGTCACATTGTATTCATGATTTGTCCTGTAAAAGATCAGTTACTGGTATTTACCTGTTAAGTAAAATCAGAATCATGACAACCAAATCACCTATGTACAAGTTTTATACCTTTGAGTGGCTAGCCCTGATTTGCATGCAGGCTGTGGTCTGTGTTCTCATTGACACAGAATACTGTGTACCTCAGATTGGTCCACATGACCCTTCCCTACCTGCTGAATAAAATATTAATAATAAAAGTGTTTCTTCCCTTACTTGGTTATCTGTAAATGGACATATTTAAACTTGTGAATTTCACCTTTACAATATGAACTCACCAAACATTTCTCCTGACTGTAATTACTGACAATGTGCTTTCTGTTTATGCAGCAGCAATTATGCAAAGTATTGGGGATTTTCTACTTTTTGACAACTGTGTGACCATGAAGTTAGAATATACTGGTAAAGGGAGGGGGGGTCTAAGCAAGCCAGATCCAGCAGTGGGCAACCTAGGACCCACTGGCTAGGGAGGGCTGCCCCAAATTTTACATTTCTACTGCATGTATTACATTTCTTCTTTAGGAACACACACTGCATGTATTACATTTCTTCTTTAGGAACACACACTGCATGTATTACATTTCTTCTTTAGGAACACACACTGCATGCATTACATTTCTTCTTTACGAACACACACTGCATGCATTACATTTCTTCTTTAGGAACACACACTGCATGTATTACATTTCTTCTTTAGGAACACACACTGCATGTATTACATTTCTTCTTTAGGAATATACACTGCATGTATTACATTTCTTCTTTAAGGATGCACACAGAGCACATCCTTAGTAGTGTGTGTGTGTGTGTGTGTGTGTGTGTGTGTGTAAGAGAATTGCCATGTGCATGTGTGTGTAATGCCCCAGTCAGGGATGGCAGGCTGGTTAACTTACTCAGGCTGAAACCCTGTACTTTGCTTACAGGAGACTAGAGCCTGAATTCTCTATAAAAACTACCAGCCTGTGTACCTTCAAGGACTTTTTTGAGTTTCAGAGCATTTTCAAAGAATATTGAGTTCCAATTCATTTTTAAGTACTGTTGAATTTCAGCGGATTTTCAAGGAATGTTGAGTTTTAAGGGAAGAGAAGTTTAGTGTTGCTCATGCTAAGTCTGTTTTCAGTGTGTAACTGTTTTGTTTAGCAAATGGCCCTCATCAATATTTATGCTATACAACTTGAAGGATATGTTAGTAGCACAACGGATAGCATATTTGCCCTTGGAGCAGAAGGCTGTTGGTTCTATTCACTCACCATGTCAATGAGTTTTGATATTGCATTGCCCTTTAAGTGAGAATGGGGGCTGAGTGTATCATCTTTTAGATGAGATAACTAGTAATTATGACCCCATTGCCCACTAGATAGCCATTCCCTATTGCAATATTTCCAGCTTACCATTTTTTCTGTTTTAAATGTAACCTGGGTAATTTATTCTTCAAGGGCAGCAGCCTCTGAATTTGCTCATGAAATGCTGAAATGTAGGGTGTTTTTTGTCAGCAGCAACCTCTTCATTAGTTATATATCTCTTTAATGTGGAATTATTCAGGTGACTGATATTGGTGGATTGAAATGACAGACGTCTGAGTGGCCTTCTGTGACTGAAATGTTCTATAATGGGTCATTTTGTCATTATTGGTTCGTATGTTTTGTTTCATTGCTTACTTTGGAAAAAATGTTCAAACCTACAAATTTAAAACACATTTTAACAAGTGCTGCTGCATTGCACAAGGAATATAATTTAATACAATCAGGATGGTGCATCATAGAAGACATGAGTGTACGCATGGTCCTAATAATGTGTGCAAGGGGCCTACTATTTAAAAAACAGCCCAAAGGTAAACATAATTCACCACTGGTCAGATGCATTTTCTTTGAATGTGGATTTCAGTGCTGTTTCAGTGAAAGAGAGTTTCAAGAGCAGAGAAGCTTAATGCTCTTGCTAAGTCTGATTTACTGTCACGCTGTGTTGTTTGGTTTAGCAAGCAGCTATCAGTGTTTGTGCTGTAAACAGTTTAAATATCGCCAGTCATTGTATTAGTAAAGAAGGAAATCGTATGTACACGGACAGGTTTGAACAGTGTTTATGGTAACTGGGGAGAAGCAGCCAAGCAATGGGACACTGGAATGGCTGTGGCGGGGGGAGGGATGCTGTTTGGCTGGGCATGACCCATTACCCTGCCTAGGGCCCCATTTCACCATGGTATGGCTCTGACTGTAAGGACAAAATCACCCATACCAGATAGCTTTTGTTCCCATCAAAAGAAATGTCTTTTATTGCCCATCTGAATTTTTTTTATTTTTCCGTTGTTGACTGGGTATGTTTCACTAAGCGAGTAGCCTCTTTTCAGGGAAGACCCGAGGTGGTAATGACATTACTATGAGAAATATGTGAATATGGCATTATGAAGCATGCATCCATCTGAGCTCCAACAAGTCAAGCAAACTGGACCTCATTTTAACATCTCATCAGAAGTCTTGAAATTTATTTAAACGAGTAAGCGCTTTCGCCAAAGGCTTCTTCAGACTCTTAACACAAAGACAAACATCTTAAAAAACACTTTTAAAACCAGCCAATACTTGTCATTGGTCAAGTCAGTTCACATGTTCTATTGACTTAAAGATACAAAAACTGACGTGAATGTAAACACAGCCGTAGGTCTGTTACATTCATAGAATAATATCGGCATACATTAGTACTCATAAATCATGCTGTTCAAGCATAAAAATGGAAGGCATCATTGTCCAATATTAAATTAAGACATACTGAACTGTAAACAACTTGTCTAAGCGTTCTTACATTAACTAAACATTAAATGCTTTCAGGACATTGTCGTATCAAGTGGATTAAACAGCAACAATAGTGCATACATCGCACTATCATGAAAGTCTATGGATGACATAAAATACATGAGTACCAAGTCTTTTATAAATATTAAGTCTTTAAAAATGCTTTAGAATTGCTCTACGCTGAAAAAAATACTATTTCTAAATTCAAACTCACTGTGCAGACAAACGATCTCTACTTGTATTTACTCAACTGAAGGCAAAATCGTTAGGGCGCTACTGTGCGTCCATACGTCATGATAGATTTCTTAAAGAACCAAGCAACATTCGGTAACCACTCGCTTTGAATATACAGACTAAAATTACATGAACTGAGTAAAACAATGTGTACCTGTCTACCAGAGAGCATCTCAGATATTATTCATAGGTGATTAAATAAAGATAAATAAATAAATAGGAGATGGAAGAAAACCATGACTTTAAATTCTAATTATAAAAAGCATGTTGTAAGGTGCAGGATAATAAAACTTCTATGTAAAAAGTTTAGGTTTTCGACCCTTAATAGTAGCAGTGCTTTAATACGTTCTTATTAAAATGAACGTATTCAAACATAGTTTACACTATGGATTAAGCGACATCTACAAACACTAGTTTGTGGCTCATCAGTCTGTGTCATAAAGGTCTTATTTGCCATCTTTAAGGCATCAAGATCTAAAAATATATTTCCAATATATAATCTATCATGAAATCTAGTAATGCATTTAACAGCTGATTTAAATGCTATCTCCATGATATACAAGTAATACTTCTTAAGTATTCAACACCAATAGGTGTAATAACAGTGCCCAATAGGGTATACTAAATAAACCTACCCAGGAGCACTTCTAAATAACAAATAGAACCTTATGTATAAGACTAGGCTTATTCATGAAATAGTAACTTGAGGTACTTACTGTGTGACAACTCTCTAATTAAGATTACAAATTCAGTAGTCTAGATCACAGACCTAAGGGAACCACTAGTGGGCTTTCCAATGGTTTTTAAGGTTAGGTGTAAATAATGGGAGTGGTCTTCATCTCCGTAACCTTCTATTTCTTAAAAATGGCTTAAGTTGTACTTTATCATTCAGACCAGGTGGTCTATCAGATCTCAATCTTATTATCCATCTTGTTTCTTGTTCTAAAGTTCTGTTTATTAAATCACCACCCCTAAAGCCTTCAAAAACACGTTGGATAATGCAAAATTTGAAGTTGTGATTTATGCCTGACAATTTTTTATGCCTGGCTAAGGCATTAGTATCAGTGCCCACTCTGCTGTGATATATATGTTCCCTGATTCTTTCTTTAAGAGATCTGTTGGTTTTCCCTATATAATAACTTTTACAGTCTGTACAAGTCGCTAAGTATATTACGTTCTTAGTCTCACAGTTCGTGTTAGTTTTAAAATTATAGAGACGTCCTGTATTAGGGTGTTCAAAAGTAGTTTCTTTGTTAATATAGACACATTGGTTGCAATGACCACAAGGTAAGGTGTTCCTATCGTTTATCAATCTACTTGTTAATGCATATCTGGGTCTACATAAAATGCTCTTCAAATTGGGAAGATTCTTGTAGGCTATATTCGGTGCTGGGCCTACTATTTCACTGACATCCCTATCTGATTTCAAAATTCCCCAGTGTTTGTTCAAGGAACTTTTCACTTGCAGGTCCATCCTACTAAAGGTAAGGTTGGCTCTAACATCCGTTACCGAGGATCTAGGAATATTCGTGGTTATTTCTTGTGCCATAAAATAAGGTTTCGCAGTGTTTGACCTTAGATTCTCTACTATCTTAATAGTATCTGATATTTCATTTTCCTTATATCCTCTTTCTAAAAATCTCTCTTTCATGTCATCAATTCCTGCATCATAATTTTCTTGTTGTGGATTCAATCTAGATACTCTCATAAATTGTCCTTTAAGGACATTTTGAAATACATGATCAGGGTGCATACTTTGTCTATGTAGTATGTTATTCCTTTGGCAATCTTTCCTGTAAATTGTTGTGTTGATCATACCATTTGTCATTCTAATTACTTCCACATCTAAATATGGTAAACTTCTAACTGAAAAGTTCATGGTGAACTTTAAAAAGTCCATAGTGTTGTCCAAATATGAAACAAAGTTTAATAAGGAACGCTCATCACCCAACCATATGAAAAAGAGGTCATCTACGAAACGACAGTACATTGCAACATATTTTTTGTAACACGGATTCTCAAAAAGGTAAATATCTTCCCATCTAGCCATAACCAGGTTGGCGTAGCTATTGGCACAGGATGTGCCCATAGCTACGCCATCCTTCTGTAAATAAATGACTTCCTGAAATGCAAGAGCATTATTGGTCAGAATAGTCTCAAGTAACAAAGCAACTAAGTCAACCTTCTTATCCAAGAAATCTGAGTGTACTTTCAAGTATTCAGTAATTAATCTAATACCTGTATCATTGGGAATCACAGTGAACAAGCTGACTACATCAAGTGTCACAAAAAAATAGTGCTGTTGTTCGCTCAAAGATTGTGTTTGAGAGTATAAATCTAAAAGAAATTGCTTGCTATCTTTCAAGATTTTCTTATTATCATTAACTAAAGGTCTTAATATACTTTCCAAATAAATGGAAATAGGTTCAGTTACCCACCCCTGACCTGCTACGATGGGCCTAAATGGCGGGTCTGTACTGTTCTTATGTACCTTAGGAAGTCCCTGTATGATTGGAATGGTTGGATTTTTCACCTTTAGATATTCATAAAGTTCCTGTGTTATATCTTGTGACATCACTAGGTCATCTAGGGTATTATAGACACTAAAAACCATCTTATTTAAATCACCTTTAGTCAATTTTATAAATGTATTAGTGTCATCAAGCATCTGGAACATTTTGTCGGCATAGTATTTATAATCCATGATGACCACAGGGCCACCCTTATCTGATGGTCTTATTACAATGGAATTATCATTCCTTAGAGACTGTAACGCTTGTCTTTGTTTATAATTCAAATTGCGTCCATGTTTCGATGGTAGTTTCTCCTGGTGAGTTCTATATATTTCATCTTCTACTGCGTTCCCAAATACTTCAATGGTTGGATGTAATTGAGGGATAAATGTACTGTTTGGGCGATGTCTATTTATATTTATACTGTCATTAAAATGACCAAAATCTAATCTAAGTTGTAAGTTACGAATATACATTTTTGTCTCTATAATGGTATCTACTAAGTCACATCTTTTTGTGGGAATGAAACCCAAACCTTTACTTAGAACCTGTTCTTCATATTCATTTAATACTCTTCCAGATAAATTCATAATTAACGATTTTGTCTCCCCCACATTTCTCAGGGAACATATATATCACAGCAGAGTGGGCACTGATACTAATGCCTTAGCCAGGCATAAAAAATTGTCAGGCACAAATCACAACTTCAAATTTTGCATTATCCAACGTGTTTTTGAAGGCTTTAGGGGTGGTGATTTAATAAACAGAACTTTAGAACAAGAAACAAGATGGATAATAAGATTGAGATCTGATAGACCACCTGGTCTGAATGATAAAGTACAACTTAAGCCATTTTTAAGAAATAGAAGGTTACGGAGATGAAGACCACTCCCATTATTTACACCTAACCTTAAAAACCATTGGAAAGCCCACTAGTGGTTCCCTTAGGTCTGTGATCTAGACTACTGAATTTGTAATCTTAATTAGAGAGTTGTCACACAGTAAGTACCTCAAGTTACTATTTCATGAATAAGCCTAGTCTTATACATAAGGTTCTATTTGTTATTTAGAAGTGCTCCTGGGTAGGTTTATTTAGTATACCCTATTGGGCACTGTTATTACACCTATTGGTGTTGAATACTTAAGAAGTATTACTTGTATATCATGGAGATAGCATTTAAATCAGCTGTTAAATGCATTACTAGATTTCATGATAGATTATATATTGGAAATATATTTTTAGATCTTGATGCCTTAAAGATGGCAAATAAGACCTTTATGACACAGACTGATGAGCCACAAACTAGTGTTTGTAGATGTCGCTTAATCCATAGTGTAAACTATGTTTGAATACGTTCATTTTAATAAGAACGTATTAAAGCACTGCTACTATTAAGGGTCGAAAACCTAAACTTTTTACATAGAAGTTTTATTATCCTGCACCTTACAACATGCGTTTTTTATAATTAGAATTTAAAGTCATGGTTTTCTTCCATCTCCTATTTATTTATTTATCTTTATTTAATCACCTATGAATAATATCTGAGATGCTCTCTGGTAGACAGGTACACATTGTTTTACTCAGTTCATGTAATTTTAGTCTGTATATTCAAAGCGAGTGGTTACCGAATGTTGCTTGGTTCTTTAAGAAATCTATCATGACGTATGGACGCACAGTAGCGCCCTAACGCATTTTGCCTTCAGTTGAGTAAATACAAGTAGAGATCGTTTGTCTGCACAGTGAGTTTGAATTTAGAAATAGTATTTTTTTCAGCGTAGAGCAATTCTAAAGCATTTTTAAAGACTTAATATTTATAAAAGACTTGGTACTCATGTATTTTATGTCATCCATAGACTTTCATGATAGTGCGATGTATGCACTATTGTTGCTGTTTAATCCACTTGATACGACAATGTCCTGAAAGCGTTTAATGTTTAGTTAATGTAAGAACGCTTAGACAAGTTGTTTACAGTTCAGTATGTCTTAATTTAATATTGGACAATGATGCCTTCCATTTTTATGCTTGAACAGCATGATTTATGAGTACTAATGTATGCCGATATTATTCTATGAATGTAACAGACCTACGGCTGTGTTTACATTCATGTCAGTTTTTGTATCTTTAAGTCAATAGAACATGTGAACTGACTTGACCAATGACAAGTATTGGCTGGTTTTAAAAGTGTTTTTTAAGATGTTTGTCTTTGTGTTAAGAGTCTGAAGAAGCCTTTGGCGAAAGCGCTTACTCGTTTAAATAAATTTCAAGTTTGTTTTTAAGAGCTGATTCTAATCTTTTGGAGCATCTTAATTTTTTGGAGCAGTTTACTTTCATTTTATTGCCATTGGAATATCACGCTTTGTTTGGACTGTGCTTGTTTTTATGTACAGCGTGAGTTCTTATCTCGACTGACAGCAGCTCTGCACTTGGATTTGTGTTATCTCATCAGAAGTGACTGACATAGCTTCATTTGAGTTGTTTTATTCCACTGAAGTAGTAATTTTTGAAAATGCTTAAGAGAAGCATAAAATGTGCCTTATCGCTACTGTAATAACATTTAAAATAAAACAAAAAAATAATTATATATCAATACTACATTAAGCAATCACTCTGAAATTTAGTTGTATTTGGAGGCAGTGCTGAAACACTAGAATGGAATAGTTGCAGAGAAGTACTGTGTACATTTGTAGCATCAAAGAAACAGACTGAGGTAACTTTTGAATGTACACAACTGAAAATTGTACTAGCAACATGTTTTTTTTTATTTACAGTATTTCAGGTTGACACTATGCCTGCCGGTATTCATTGTGTAACAGATAAGTGAATAGGTGAAATGAGTTGACACAAGTAACAACATGTTATAACTTTGCCTTTTGGATTTCATGAGATAATCATTGTGTGTTCATCCCCCCTTAATTGTATATTGTGCCATCATTAAACATTTGGTATGGGTAGTTATTACCATAGTAAAGATAGATATGACCTGCATTTTCTCTTTGTAGCATTACTTCTCTTTCTTGACCCCTGACCCTCCTTCTTACTGTCCTTTGCATTACATGCATGTCTTTTTTGTTTATTATTTTGCTCTTAACCATTTATTTTATAATTATTTGCAGCAGTATCTAGACCTGCAGCTATCCCTCCAGCAAGGCTAGTACATCCCCCACCGTTGGAGATGCATATGCAAGCGACATTTGTTATTGTTCCTCTTAAGGTATTAAAAAAAAATCAACACACCCAAATATCAACAACGCTGACCAAAAAAGGCTGAAGAAAATGTTGACATATCAGTACACATCCTCTGAGGTTATGTGTCAAGTTAAAGCTATTTATTCAGTTATTTGCTTGTTTATTTATTCTTCATTGATCAATTTAGTCCCACAAGTCTAGGTGCCTCTGTTCAGGGGAGACCCGAGAAAGCATTTATACTATTTGGGGAAATCTTAGTTGGGCATTAGGGAACTTGTCCTACTCGTAACACAGTATGTTATTACACTTCCTGCTTCTGTTCCAGGCATGTAGGCAGCTTGGAAAATATTATTTATTTCACGTTCACCTAAACTGCCACCAACTCAAGCAAATGAGACTTTGGCTTACTATCTCATCTCTAGGAGATCGCACTCAGAATTGCAGGACACCACTAATGCTAAAGTGCAGTATCAGCATCTGATCTACCTGGTGTGGAAATAGAACCCACAGCCTTCTAATGAAAGTGTTTAACCTGCTGGGTCACGGATATTAAATAGTTCAACTCTGAGACCACACAATACTAGGGAAAGGGCATATTCTCCAACCCTGATATTGTAGCAATGTTACCATGCTGTCGATCAGTTGTTTTTTTGATAAAATTGTGTTTGCATGGCTCTTGTATATACATGCAAAGTTAGGGACTAGAGTTATATATTTTAGCATTTAATATTGCTGTCTTCAGCTTATTTTAAGTATATGTTTTTTTAATATTTATTGTATTCATTTCTTGTTCCTGCCTACAGATCTTGAATTTTGAGTGGAGAAACTGAAATTATGCTTTCGTTTTTTTCCTGAGTTTATTTGTCTTTTACATTTCGGGTGAACCTTTACTGGTCCTCATTAGTTAATGTTCTTAAATTTGAGTTTTTATACTTTTATTACTGAAATGTGTTTAATTTGTGTCATTATCCTAATTTGTGTTTTACTCTATTTCATGTTTTTATCTTTTTAGGTAAATTTAGTAATACATTTGAGTTGTATGTGTTGTATTTTACTGATTTACTTTTTTGGAATATTTTTGGGTTTATATCCCTCTGCTAAATCTCTTTTCAAGATACAGGAGGATTGTCTGCTTACAGCCCAATAATAACTTACTGTAAATTGTCCTTCTGGGAAGGACCCTGCTTTTTAGAGGGCTTTATGCAGAAAAATCAACTATGTTAATGATTTTGTTTATACAATCAAGTTTTAAATTTGGGCATGGCCATTTTCTAAATTTAAATTTATGTACACCAAATGCTAACTAAATTACTGGCTAGCTATGTAACCCTCTGTATTCAAATGCAACAATGATTACTTCTCTACAAATGCTCATTTTGTAAGCTCTGAAATATATAAGCATTTTCAGTCAAAGCAGTAGAGTATAGATAAAATGCATACCATATTAGGAAAATATCAACAGTCATTGTATGTTCCGGGTATAACAATCTATAGACATTCTTTCTCGGAGGCAAGTTGCTTAATACCTTTTTTACTATGTATGTAAATCTGACTCAAGCTAAAAATACAAATAAGTGACAAAAGGGATATTCAAAAGAACTCATTCATTATAGCACTGAATAATCCATTCATTGGTACTTTCAGGTAGCCTGGCAAAGGGGGTACAATGATTGCATGCTTTTCAAGTTAATATACAAAAATGTGCTGAAAATAATCTAGAATGTAACATGAACAAGGACTGACATCACAAACAGTCAAAAGCCTAAATAAAAAGCAATGTCTACAGACAAGAGTGATATTAACATTTACTTTCACTAATGAAAGTGTGTGTGTGTGTGTGTGTGTGTGTGTGTGTGTGTGTGTGTGTGTGTGTGTACACACACACACACACACACATGCATATGCATATATATATATATATATATATATATATATGTATGTATGGATCCCTATCATATGATAGAAACCTCATTTGACTGAATCGCATTTGACTGAGACCAAAAGACTGAAATTTCAAAAGACTGAAAAGTCACATGACTGAATCCCATAAGACTGAAACCCATAATACTGAATTTCAACATACTAAATTTTAAACTGGACCATATAAAAACAGATGAGGTGGGGGGCTATGCCCCCACACCATCCAAAGTGGGGGGCTGTGCCTCCACCCCCAACTATATATACTAACTCCAGGATCGCACTACAGTGGGGAAAAGGGCATAGTAGTGGCAGCATGTAGACTACTGGAAGGTAAGTGAAAGGTATATGCCCTTTTCCCCACTGTAGTGCGATCCTGGAATTAGTATATATAGTTAGAGGTGGTGTTGGAGGCAGCCCCCCACTTTGGAGTGTGTGGGGTGCATAGCCCCTCACCTAGTCTGGTTTTATATGGTCCAGTTTACAATTTAGTATATTAAAATTCAGTATTATGGGTTTCAGTCAAGTGACTTTTCAGTGTTTTGAAATTTCAGTCTTATGGTTTCAGTCAAATGCATTTCAGTCAAATAAGGTTTCTATCATATATATATATATATATACACACACACACACACACACACACACACATATATATATATTGTCGGCAGTGTTGGAAAGGCAAACACGAAACAGCACATCTGCCAAATGAAATTTTGTTTCAGCATATGTTAGTTCCTCTGAAGATGACAGCATAGACACTGGGCTGGCATATATCCATTAAATCAGATAATAAACTTCAGGTTACCACATGGCTATCATGGTGTTGTATTTTTGAGTCTCAAGTGTACAAATACTTACATGTGTAGATATTTCATACTATATCACGTGGTGCTGGACAGTCTGACAGGTGCATATTTAGCAGTGCTGGTGGGCATTTAATCTATTGAGTATCAGTAAAATAGTTTGCCCTTTGCTGACCAGATAGCAATGGGGCAGACAGGTCTTGTCTAAGAGATGTATGCACGCAGTGATACTAATACAGAGATTAAATGAACAGTAGCACTCAGTGGCAATAAGAATTCCTCCACTTCAGTTGTTCTATAGGACAAAGCCACAAACCTCAGAGTTTCTTTGTCTTCAGGCACATTTTCAAAGGTCATAAAGTTGTCTTGCATGCCTGCATTGCTTTGCACTTAGGCTGAACTCTTCAAGAAGGAGGATACAGGATATTGCTTTGGCAGGAATGAGGGTGGTAGCATGAAATAAAGTACAGTTAAGCAAAATACTAACTACAATGTAAATCTTCAAGGAGGGGTGACTATTACAATAAACAATAACATATGGGTTTACTCAACTTGCTTGCCTTTTTTCCAGCCATCACATTCTTCTTTATGAGAACTAATACAAAATGTGAGTGGCACTGAAACACATATATTTATTCAGCAATGTCCTACAATTTTAGGTTTGGTTCTTCAAACCCTGAGGATATCACTGGGAAGCGTGCTTCTCGTAGAAAAAAATTCGCTTGCTGAGTTAGAACAAATGATTACACTAAATTGCAAACAAGTAAAAGAGTAAATAATTTGCAAAATAGAAGAGTTTCTTCCAAACTATGTACTATTAAACTCTTGGAAAATGATGTAAGGGAGGATATATTCCTCCTCTGACCTTTCCTTGAGGATCTACTGGTTCACTAAATGCTTACACAATTAAAATTTCTACTTTCTGGAGGATCCCCTAGACAATAAATCCTAATCTTTGGGAATAGACCCAGGCAGTGTTTGTACATATCATAGCCATATCTAAATACGTCCAATTCCTTCACTGTGCTTCCAGCTTCTTATGATTTTAAATAAGCAGACAGCTGTGCATATGATTTTAAATAAGCAGACAGCTGTGCATATGATTTAAAATTTGTAGACAGCTGTGCATATGATTTAAAATTTGTAGACAGCTGTGCATATGATTTAAAATTTGTAGACAGCTGTGCATATGATTTCAAATAAGCAGACAGCTGTGCATATGATTTTAAATATGCAGACAGCTGTGCATATGATTTCAAATATGCAGACAGCTGTGCATATGATTTAAAATTTGTAGACAGCTGTGCATATGATTTAAAATTTGTAGACAGCTGTGCATATGATTTAAAATTTGTAGACAGCTGTGCATATGATTTCAAATAAGCAGACAGCTGTGCATATGATTTTAAATATGCAGACAGCTGTGCATATGATTTCAAATATGCAGACAGCTGTGCATATGATTTAAAATTTGTAGACAGCTGTGCATATGATTTCAAATAAGCAGACAGCTGTGCATATGATTTTAAATATGCAGACAGCTGTGCATATGATTTTAAATATGCAGACAGCTGTGCATATGATTTAAAATTTGTAGACAGCTGTGCATATGATTTCAAATACGCAGATAGCTGTGCATATGATTTTAAATACACAGACAGTTGTGCTTGTAGTGGCAGCTCTCACAATATCTTTTTTTCAGAAATATTTTTAATTAAACTACTGAAAATGCTACGGATCTAGAAGAATGTCTTTTGACTGTATCATGCAAAGTCTTATTATACTTACAATGCAAAGTACAAATCAGTGAGCAAAACACTTTGACACATTTTGTTTATTAAAAAGGAGCATTCTCTCTCTCATTCTCTGTGAATGAGACAAGAGTTTGCCAGTGTTGATGGGTTTTATTAAGAAAGTATCATTCACATAGTCAAACATCTAGCATATGCAGACAATGCTCAACTTCATTTTTGATGTATGAATTAAAACATGGCATTTAAGTGGACTGGTTGGAGACATCCTTTGAAGGATTTGTTTTCAGCTCCCTTATTTTGCAAGTGAGGAAATAATTAAAGGCATTTAATACTCATAACCTAAAAAAGAAGGAAAAAGATAGGCCATCAGAACTGAAGGGAAACTTCCAGTCACAGTGGTGCAGTGAATAGTGTTGTTGCCTCACAGCAAAAAGTTCCCCGGTTTGATTCTCAGCTGGGCTGTTTTCTGTGTGAAGTCTGGACGTCCTCCCGGTGTTTGCATGTATTTCTTCTTGATGTTCTTGTTTCCTCCCACATTCCAGACATGCGGTAGATGGAGTGGACACTCTAAATTGGACAGAGGTGTGTGTGTATGATATGGAAGAACTACTGTGGCAGGGATAGCCACCTGGTGAAGTAAACCTTGGCTCTAGGTGCTTATCACTGTGTAAAAATGAGAAAAGGGGTTGTGGATGGATGGATTTGAGAGACATTTATTTTTTACTAGAATTCAAGAGGTTAAATGTCAATATATCCTTAAATAACTGAATTGAAAAAAAGTGAAAAATTGTGAATTTGAGATGTGCATGATTTACTAATCAGGAATAGTACTGTGTGGGGTACCAGAAATGAACAAGTCATAAGCAAAAGTGACACATGATAAAGCATTAGATGTGGAACTAAAGAGAGAAATTTGAAATATTCAGCTTATGAGTTTGACCAAAGAACTGGAAGTGTGTAAAATAAAAGGCTATAGATTAAAAGAGAGGGAAAAGTAAAGCTACACATTATTAAAATACAATAGGCACATTCAGAGTTTATTCAAGATTTGTAGAGTGATCAGGATGTTTGTTTTATATACTAACTATACATAATACACACTGACTGTGAATTTCAAAAATACTCATTTTCCTTAAATTAAATATTTAAGGTGTGAATTTTTATATATTGGGTCATCTTTTTTGCAGTATTTCACGTAATATAATAGTAAAGTTGTGATATATCAAAAGTTGATGAAGGTATTAGAATGATTCTGTCTCTAGTCTATAACCCCATAACAAGTAATAGTTCCACGTGGGCCTGTAATGAGAGAATATCTTGCTTGAAGACTGATCAAAATGTCCATGCATTACAGTGACTGCACACTGAGTAAAAAAGACTGAATATTAACAAAATGCCAAGCTTCCTTAAATGTGTTTTTACTACCTATGCTATTATAATTCGGTATAATTGAAATTAATGTCTTTAGGTTTGAAGAGTCATTTATTTATTACATGGACTCTTTTAAAGTATACAGATGTAGCATATGTGTGTGTATGTATGTAGTGACCATACAGCAGTGACAGACCTAAAGAGGGAATTATCAGTAAGTGGGTCTGTGTGCATGTGACTTCACAGACAGTTCAGTAAAGGTTGTTGCTGAATGCAGATATTGTGTACTGTTTTTTCATAAAGTGTGTGTGTGTGTGTGTGTGTGTGTGTGTGTGTGTGTGTGTGTGTGTGTGTGTGTGTGTGTGTTCTTAACTACATGCAGGTATTTTGCATATTAAGTATAACTTTATAGCACTCCCTTTGAATGTCATGAGATCTCTGACCAGCCATAGCAAAGTTCATAACTAAAACTTTGCTTTGTAGTTGAGAGCTAGGAATATTCAAGCAGTTTCTAGTCCAGTGCACATTATGTGTAAGTACCATTACCTCAATAATCTGCCACTGGCTTCACTGATTACACTGAATGTGTTGGATTGGTTTTGCTACTTGATCTGGATAACTTTCCAATGGCATTACTTGAGTTATATCCCAAGACTAATTAGACTGTCTTATCTGGTCATGTTCATAGTTCATAGGTAGGTGCTAGGCTATCGGCCTTTATATGTTAGGCAGAGATCACCACGGAGTAGGTGATATGCTATGGAGTAAAGCTGGAGTTTTTTGAGACGGTCAGTGTAGGCCATCTGTTTGAGGCCAGTAATCCTCTTTGTGAGGTACTTATGTGGCCTTTCCAGCTGCTGCAGATGTCTTGTGAGGTACATTCCAAAAGGGGCATTGTACTCTATAATGGGTCTAATGAGTGTCGAGTAGACGGGAACAATTACCTCTTTTTTCCTGGATGAGAACCCTTTTGTGATGAGGTGTGCCATGTAGAAGGATTTCCAGACTACTGTGGCAATGTGATTATCAAAGGAGAGACTACTGTCCACCTGGGTCCCAAGGATGTTGGCAATATCAGTTGGTTCTGTAATTTCATGTCATTGTGCTGTAACTTAGAGCAGATCTGGGTGTTGCCATTGAGATTCTTGACATAGCTATAGAATGATTTGTGGTTGTCCTTAGAATCAGTGGCGATTTTGTTTTCGCAGCTAGCTTTGGAGGATCTTATAAGGGATTTCAACTTCTTACTGAAGCTGACCAGGGAGCTACTCCACTCATGGGATTTTACTCTCTTTTGCAACAGTTTCTTTCTTCTGTTGTAGAGTTTGTTTATGGCAGGGGACCAGCAGATTGACTTGCTTTTTTTGGAGGATAGCATCTTGGTTCTGTTTGGGATAGCACGATCCATGCACTTGTGTAAGTGCTTATAGAGTGCATTTGTGTAGGATTCAGCAGTCATAACTATATTGACCATCTGCATGGGTGTCATGAAGTGCGTTACTTCTGTCTTAAGAAGCATGAAGTTGGCTTTGGAGAAAATTTTTACCATGGTTTTCTTAATGGGGTGGGGGGGTGGGGGCAGGATGTGGATATCTAAGGTGATTAGCTTATGGTCGATCTGACCAACAAGGAGTTGACTTCAGGTGTGGAGCACCGGTTACTCATGTTGGTAATTATTAGGTCTAGGATATTGTCGCCCCTGGTGAGGGTGTGGATAAGTTGATCCAGGGCACTGGAATTTATGAATTCCAGAAAACATTGAGTGAAAGAGTTGGTACATGAGTAGTTTTCCCAGTTAATGGTGGGTAGTTGAAATCACCCATTATTAGGGTGTTTGGTTGAACCCTAATATTTTCCAGTATATCAAGAAAAGAGGAGTGGAAATCCTGGGACATGGTGGGGGATCTGTAGCAAGCTACAATTTAGATTGCAGTTTTGCCCAGAGTTAGTTGCACTTGGATAAACTCAGATGCATTATGCTGAGCAACTATCCTGGAGGTGTGGATATCCTTAATGAATATGAACACACCTCCGCCTTTGCTGTTCCAGTCCTGGTTAGATGGCTGAAAAGTGTGGTATGAGTTATAGCCTGGTAATGCAGGGGTGCTCTCTGGACCCTTGAACCAGGTCTCAGTTACTGCACAGATATTGATGTTCTCCATTTTAAGGAGTGCCTCGAGGGAGTGCATTTTGAGATTTTGACTTCTAGCATTGAGTAGCATTGCCCTCAGTTTTTGCTTACCTGTTCCTGTTATGGTGGTGACTTTGTTATTTGAAACTTGTCTAAAAAAGGCACTATACACATCTGTAAATGTGGTAGGAATTACTCCAATTTATATACTGTTTATGCTGCCCTTTCAGCTTATTGCCAGTTGCTTGAATGGCCCAAGTTTCTATTGCAGCTACTCATTTTAGTTTTCCTCAAAAAACACACAAGATCCTGGTTACTTGTTTGTACCTTCTTAATAGGTGGTCAGATCTTAATACCTCCATGAGGGTGAGCCAAACTTTAAACAGCATGCCAGTAATTCTCATTCTCCAACATACAAAGATCTCAAAGTACAGGATTACCATATCTTTAAATGCCCCAAAAGGGATATTCTTTACTAAAATATGAGACATTGTGGGAAGGACCATTCCTTCAACATGCCCAGAAAATGTATCTTTACATTATTACTAAAACAAACTGAAACACAGGATGATATTTTTTCTCCAAAAATATCAGGACATTTGCTTTTTTGTATTTTTTGCAGGTTAGAGCTGCCTAGTGAAATGTTAGATGGGTGATAACTACTAGAGAAAGAGTAATGTGTGTGTGTGTGTGTGTGTGTGTGTGTGTGTGTGTGTGTGTGTGTGTGTGTGTGTGTGTGTGTGTGGCTAGCTCTATATATGCAGAACACAGATGCTTACCATCCTCAAATTATATTTTTATGTAATGTTCATTAGTTTGCATGTTTTATTTTTATTTAGTTTTAAAACAATAGGATCACAGCTGATCAACACATCAAAGGTATACATGAACAACAATTAATATTTTTCAAGTGAGTCTTTAAGTTTAAGCCAGGTTTGCATTTTTTATGTCCTCAAATATATGTGTCCTGAGGTTGTGAGTTTTGAACTTATACAATAAATGTTATTTTGTCTTTTTTTTTCTTAGCTTAGTACAGCTTAGGAGGACATAGGTCTGAGGTCACAGGTTCTAAAGATGTGGAACAGCATTTTCTATTAGAAATCACATAGTACAATGCACCATTACGTCACCTATGCTCACTTCTAGGATGAGTTAGACATTAAGGTAAGAGAATCATTCAGTTTTCTACAGTCTGCACTTCTGTGAGAATTTCATTAGGGCACTTATGAGACCTGGAGCAGGCAGACCAATCACAGTAATTCTTAAAAGCCTCCAGAAAGATAACTACTAAAGGTTTGGTATCACTCTTGGCATAACTAATGACAGTCGACCCACAAACATAGAGTAAAAAAATGAGAGATGCTGCACTAATATTATTATACTGAACATAGACATCAAATACTGAAAAACACTCCATATATTCTGTATCTGTAACAATTCTAATGAGAAAGCAATGTTTGATGTGGATTAGAATGCCAAAAAAATAAAATTGCAGAAAAATGAATGATAATTCACATTTTGACTAACAAACTATTAAAGAGAACCGCCATCTACTCAAACTTAAGTCGTAAAGTATAAGTGCTGGAGGTGATAAGGATCACTATATTTTATTTCTGCATGTACAGGGTCATTGCAGAGATAGATAAGGTAAGTAAGGCTTTTTTGTATGCATATAAATAAAAAAAACATGATATAATAGATTTAACAGAACAGATTCCACTTTAATAAATGAGCAATTTTTCAGCATACAGAAGCATGTCTTTTAAGGATGCCACAATAAAAATAAAACAAAAAGATTTTTTTTAAGAATTTATTTTTCAAACATGAGGTTCAGATTCTCATACTGAAAAAAGAACCATTTACAGTTTGATGGGGAACAGTTGTACAATTCAGTTCATGCATAACTCATGCAAAATTACCTCCTGCGTCAGTTACCAACTATAAAGGAATTGATAATTGCCCTGTTGCAGGAAATAACTCTTCATGACATACTGTTTTATGAAAAAAGGAAAAAAATAACTCTTACAGATTATCACAATAATTGTTTTCACTCCATAGTAACTCAAATGAAGCTTATCTGTTGTTGACAGTCTTAAGAAACTGTGCATAAAATAACACGTATAAAGACACTGGGAGCATTCAGCTCATTTTCCCGTCTAGACACTCTTTGGTATTTTAACTTTCAGAAATGAATGATACAATCCTATCAGCCACCATATAAACCAAATATAAACATGTATTATGAAAACTGCAGTGAACAGAGTTATGTATTGTCCCTGAAAAAACAAACGCAACAGTTGTATTGGAAAAGAACAGATGGTACATCTCACTGTAAACACATACACAGACCATTCCATTGCCAATATGATAGCTATGATATACCTTGTAATGCCAGGAGAATGTAAGATATTAATAGGGAAGGGGCTAGTAAATATCAAATATGCACAGTTAGGCCAAATAGCAAGAAAAAATGACAGAGAATACAGTACAACCTGATATTTCACTGGAAATTTGTAATAATATGAAGTAGAACTAATACAAGAAGAAACTAATTCTACAATAATCTCTGCGGCAAGGAATTCAAATACCAGAAAAGAAATATGCTACTAGATTCACTAGTCTGTTTAAACTAGAAACAAAATATGAAGTCTGCTGCATGTTGAAGTGTGTTGACCTTTAGCTCAGACATTACTGTACTTACTGATTTATTATAATAGTTTTTTCTTGGAATAGTGAGCGACCTCAGAAAAAATAATTTAAATTACTTTTGTGGAGTAAATCCCACATAGTAAAATGCAAACCTTTGGCCTACAGTTGATTTAAGTCTAAACACGTCTTTAAAATATCATATTTATGGAGAAAGGTGCAAAGCTGTGTTCAACAATTATATTAAAGTCATGAAAGTATTCATTTTTCGGCACAACTTTTCATATGAATTCAGCTAAGCAGTATCTGCCATTTTCTTTAACAAATGATTAGAATATGTTCTTGTGCAGCAGACACAATGTTCTCCTCTCCCTTAGACAGCACATGCTGAGAATAGATATAAATATAGTTGTTCTGTTCACATCGGCAGTTGCTTTCATTATAATTATTATGCATATATGAAAGATTTCCCAGGTTCCCGAGTTCAGCAAACCAGTGTTCAACCTAAGTGGACATTTTAAGCAGCCTCTCTTATATCTCACACCTGATCCTGTCTACAGAAAGTATGTTTCCTGACATTCAAACTCAGTATAAATGTAAATAATTCATATCATATTACTTTACAACTTGTGACTAATCAGAATACAAGTACAGTCAATGTCATTTTTTACAGCTTTCTTCAGAACAGTGTAGGCTATTATTCTAATTGAAAAAAAAAACATTGCATTTCAGATGAGATCATCCTTATTTATTCAGTTACTGTTTTACCATCATTCCATATTTGTTGGAAATCTGCAGATTTACAGCATAATATGGCATTTTGGGGGTAAACAAGGACACTCTATGGAGAGGAATGCATGTGAAACTTTTTTCTTCTGGAGTAGAAGAATATCATGCTACACCAGTGTATCTTGTTATTATTATATAACTCATAGTTTAGCCAAAAAGGAGGTTTTAGTTCCCATCATGCTGTAGTACACATTGTCCTATTTTAGCAGAGACAAGAAATGTATGATAAAAATGTTAAAGAGAGAAAAATCTGAACAGTATACACACACGCACGCACGCACGCACACACACACACACACACACACACACACACACACACACACACACACAAAGTTACCCTGCATGTCAGGTTAAAAAGCAAACCAAATCAGTTTTGAAAGGAAAAAAATATAATGTATTCCTTCCTAGTCAAAAAGAAAAAATGTCTCAACCAGTCTGTCTGCCAGATAACAAATAATAAAACACTGTAAAATAAAGCAAGTTAACATAACAGAATTGGACTGGTTACAGAGCTCCTAAACTCAATATAAGAATTTATTGTGAGAGCTCTCAGCAGACAATTTTTGATTAAGATCCTATTTAAACTATTACCACAATTTCAACATATGTTTCTTTCAAATAAATTGTTTTTGAAATTTTAGCATATTTACAATATTTATGGAGAAATTAATATTGTCAAATTAAAAACTAATCAATAAAATAATATATTAGGCATGCAAATAATTATAAAAAGGTACAAGAATTATAAATGCTCATAGTTTGAGATTAGCATTTCTAGTTTGTGCCAGGAATTGTTATTTTGAATTTGTGTCAACAGATCTTAATTTCAATTAGTCTATTTCTTTTTTATATAAAACAGCAAGTTCCAAAAATACTCTAAAGAAAGCCACAAAATTGGATTTAATATTCAGTTTTCTGGCTAGTACTAAAACACTTCAAATTATAAAAAATGATTATGGTTAACTTCTTTCAGAGCAAGAACATTTACTGAAATAGTTTTCCATCTTAGAAACCATTTATCAGTCCGTAGAACTTAAAAAGTTATTATTATCATTCCACTATGAATTTTTTTCCCAGTCTAGAAAAAAATATGAGTCTAGTCTGCTTTTCCTGATACTGTCCTGCAAGTTGAAATATTTGTTTTGTTAAACTTAGTGATGTTATGAGTTATAAATATTTTGTGAATATATTTCCACAGAAAAAAAGTTTAAGTATAGTCTTGATGAAGTAGATCCAATTGATTTAAACAACATTTTGTTCTCTACATCAATTGAATTATCAAAAAGGAAGAAGACTGGTAGGCAGAGAGACGTAAAACAAAGTATGTTTAATAAAACACAGATAATAAGCACAGAATAAAACCTTAAAAAACATGGATGAGCACTTTCATACCTTCTACGTACTTCATCAGACCCAACTAAAACACATATAACAAGCAGCATTTATAATTCAGTGTCTTAGGTCACATTACCTCAATACTGGCTTAATTGGAATAACATCATTTAACCCCTTCCCATCAGTAGCTTGGAGTATATTCATCCATTTGATTTGGATCAACTGAATTATGTAAACTACTACAGTCCAAAAAGCTATAAGAACCCCTGTAAAATTGTTACTGCTAATTAATATTACCTTATATGAGAAAGACAGACCTTTATTTGAATCATCTCCTTTAATAATGGTTGCTAAAAAAACTATACATGTTTGGCACAGATTTAATATCATTCTTGTTTAAAAATGCCAAATAATCATTTAATTTTCCTAAAATAGATTTTGCTAATAGACTATTGAATGTGCTTAAATTGTATTTTCTCAAAAAAAAAAAAAATTCTACTGATATTACTGTTCTGTTATCTAAACAAACATACCACAGATGAATATTACTATTTTTCAAAGTTTCTAGATCTTTAATATTTTGATTTTTAATAAATCGTGGGGATTAAGCAATAGGATATATGAGGAACCTCAACTTTTTCCTGGTTGTGTTTTACAAATACAGTTTAAAAATGTTTAAACTTTGACTTTATATAAGTAGAATTAATTCCATTGGAATAGTCTCCTTTAAAAGAAACTTTTAATAGCCATTAAAATGACTATTAATACATTTTAATTTATTAAAATATAAATTTTTATGCAACATTTAATTATTTTTTCTTGCATATTTTTCCATTGACTTGTATACAAGGGAGTTAACCATGAAAGTATTTTAATTAGCATTGCAGTTAAAGCACAATGTATATGGCAGAACATGTTATTTCATTGCTGCTTTTGTCAAGTCATCATTATTATGGAAACTGACTCGGAATAAAGAAGCTATGCACAACATTTAAACTGCTCAAATTTGAAGAGGTAAACTCACATCACTGTTGGAAAGAATTAGTTGATATCCTCTTAAACAAATCATAGCTTTCCCTCATTAACAGACAAGTGATCAGTTGTTAGTAAACAACTTCCCAAAGTCACCTAACAAGGCATGTGTCATTCTGAGAAGAGTAAACTCAGACTTGACTCCAATAAAGACAAAATATCTACTCTATACAACAAGAAAAACAATAGATGCTTACACTATATGGGTAGCATGCATTACAAGCCACCAGTAAAATAAAACATTAGAAAAATGTAGATTAATCTTACTATAAAAGAGTTCATTAAAACAGGAAACATATTTTTTCTCAAACAAGCCATTGCAGAATAGTAATTAAATGCTGCCTGTAAATGAACATGACGATTTGCCCATGTCACACAGTATCATCCTTAGATAGACTCAACACCACATCAGCACCACATAAGCAGTCATCTTGTCTATTGTTTAGATTCTGCAAACCACATCATGTTGAAAGATAATTAAATTAGCTTAAACCATTAAATAATTTCTTATGCACATTAATATTTTATATACTTTGTGTTTTCTTTAATTATAAGACTGCTTTCTGATTACGAGAAATATGTTTGACTGAAAATGATAGGATAGATTATAACTAATGTATAACGTTTGCAACTGAGAGTATGGCAGTATGATTTGTGATGTAAAATGCCTGCAACTAGGGTAGTGTTGATGTGGTTTGTTTTCATTTACATAAATATACAACATTTTATGTCATAAGTAAAGGTTAATTAAAGTTCTTTCTTGTTTTAAAAAAAAGGGGCAGTAACTGAATTATTTATGTAATGTTGCTTAGATTATATGACATATAGCAATATATATGAAGTATAATGTTTGTTAATATTAATTTGTTAATACAGTTTGATTACTTTTGTATAAATGTAAAATTGCCTTTGTTACAAGTGATGATTCAATAAAGGTGTGTTAAAAAAAAAAAAAACACTTCTTTAGTAAATCAGATCCTGAGAGTCAGTGCAACATTACAAGTAACCACATCTAGGAAACTACACTTATGGAAAAAAAGACACACATTTCCTAATTGTGCATACCATACAACCGCATAGCAGAACTCTAAATTTCTACACATAAGACTCTTTACGTATTCTATGCAGGTGTTTCAGAGCACACTTTTGTGGCACATTCTTAAATATAGTTTCTTTGGCCGGCATGTCCGGGGTTTGCTTATCTTTCTCATTTGCATCAAAAGCTTTGGTGGACTTCATAAGAAAGAATCTTGGATTTTGCCCATTACTTTAAACAAGAAATTATGGAGGTACTAAACAAAGATCATCTGTTCAGTGGGCAGCAGTCACAGTGCTAGCACAATTCTACATTCAAAGTGGACATGCACTATCGCATCATCAAACTGCACAAAGATACATATCTCTAATGCAGTTCTGTCTTAAATGATTGCATCATCAAACTGCACAAAGATGCATATCTCTAATGCAGTTCTGTCTTAAATGATTGCATCATCAAACTGCACAAAGATGCATATCTCTAGTGCAGTTCTGTCATAAATGATCACATCATCAAACTGCACAAAGATGCATATCTCTAATGCAGTTCTGTCATAAATGATTGCATCATCAAACTGCACAAAGATGCATATCTCTAATGCAGTTCTGTCATAAATTATTGCATCATCAAACTGCACAAAGATGCATATCTCTAGTGCAGTTCTGTCATAAATGATCACATCATCAGATTGCGCGAAGATACATATCCCTAATTCAGTTCTGTCATAAATGATTGCATCTTCAAACTGCACAAAGATACATATCTCTAATGCAGTTCTGTCATAAATGATTGCATCATCAAACTGCACAAAGATGCATATCTCTAATGCAGTTCTGTCATAAATGATCACATCATCAGACTGCGCAAAGATACATATCCCTAATTCAGTTCCGTCATAAATGATTGCATCATCAACGTACACAAAGATTCATATCTCTAATGCAGTTCTGCCATAAATGATTGCATCATCAGACTGCACAAAGGTACATAACTCTAATGCAGTTCTGTCATAAATGACTGCATCATCAGACTGCACAAAGGTACATATCTCTAATACAGTTCTGTCATAAATGACTGCATCATCAGGCTGCAAAAAGATACATATCTCCAATTCAGTTCTGTCTTAAATGATTGCATCACCAGACTGCACAATGATACATATCACTAATGTGGTTTGGTCTTAAAGAGGATGATACAATGGAAATTGAAGGCCAGCAGCATTGCTGACACCCAGGAATGTCTGTGATTATTGCCTTCTCTTTAGCAGCTATGTTTGCTCATACAGCAGAGCTGTGTTTTACCTACTTAGCTGGTGAATTGAAAATGTGCGTCAGAGCATGTGGAATTCCTCCAATGACCATGCCACCATTCCGAGTCTGGAAGCAGGCTGAGAATGGTGCCTCAGAAAGACCAGGGTTAAATGGTTGGCTGGACTCTCTCCTTGACCCAGGTTTATAAGAACTATTGGCTGGAAGACTATTATGCACGTAATTACTACTGGTAGAGGAATGGTACACATAAATTACTCAGAGGCTTTTTTATTAAACATAATTTCTGAAATTGACAAAAGTAAAGGCAAATAAAATGTTTTTATTAGTGACAAACTTACCTTTGCAAAAAGTTCCATTAGGATAAGAAGAAATCAAACACAGGAGCACTGCCAGCCTGCTGCTGCTGTCAGAAAATGGTAATTTACAAAATATTTGAACTTCAACATCAGAAATGAAGAGACTGTAAACGCCCTCAAGAATAATTTCTCTTGTGCCATTAATAATACTATTCATAATTATAATAATAATAATTATCATCATAATTTAAATTTAAAAGTCTCTCTCACTGAGACAAGAGATGTACAGGTACATAGCCAGTGACAGATATTACATTCTCACCACTGCCCTGCTTTTATGTATCTGCCAATGTGAATGCACATGCAATCAAATCACGTTGCTTCTATTACTGAAAAGTTAGAACTGAATCAGACATGCTCAGAGTAGTATTACAAAGCTGAGTTATATAAAAAGTAAGAAATATCTTTAATGCTAACAATCCCTCTTTCAAAACTGGTGGTGATGATGATGGATTTATACAGTTGCTCTTAATTTTACCAAAGAAGGCATCCCTTTCATTGCGCCAGTCATGAGTAAATCCATCAGCACCTGATGGAAAAGAAGTGACTATGCAATACACATTTATTTGTAACTAGATAGTGAAGACATTCTGAAGAGACTAAAACATGGAACATTTCCAGATGTATTGAAAATAGATATCTGCCATTATAACTTACAGTATATCACAGCTGATATCTAGTATAGAGGCTTACTGACAACAGACAACTTTCTATCACAGATATATGTCTTTCCTATCAAGAAATTATGTCTATTTCACATTTCTTTACATTTGCAATAAATGTGTGCATTAAAAAATGTGCAGCTTTCTATCAGCACTTATCCACACTTTAGTCATATATCTATATGTCCTCCCTGTATAATTGTAGCAGCAGATGATGGGACTATAAAACACATAGTCTCTGCTTTAAATGAATAAGTACAGAAGCAAGCACACACCTCTGTACCTGGTCAAAGGTTTGGAGTAGTTTAATTACTGAAAATTGACCTACTGACAGTTTCAGACATAAAACAATCATGGCAATATTCTAGGCAACAGCATAAAGAGCATTTATTGCTTTACATTTGTTTGCCAGGAAAGCCTGACTGGAAATTAAAACCCATTTTCAGCAGATGACTGAAATTATTATGAGAATGTTCAAAACATCTATTAAAGCAAAAGTGAAAGTTTACAACAGAGGCACATCAAGAGTTAAACAATGAATTAACTGCACTTTGCAATACACATAGCTTAAAGTGAATGTTTTATACGAATTATGCAAAGACAATGCAAGACAATTTCAGAGGTATCACTCTAGTACAAATACATTACAGTCAACCTTATAAAAAATGAATACCCTGCCAGTTTTGGGGATTGCATGTTCAATGTGCAATGTGGCACAATGGTACCGTGGTTAGCATTGTTAACTCACAGCAACAGTACAAATACATTAACGTCAACCTTATAAAAAATGAACACACTGCCAGTTTTGGGGATTGCATGTTCAATGTACAATGTAGCACAATGGTACCGTGGTTAGCATTGTCAACTCACAGCAAGAGGCTCTCCGGTTTGATTCTTGGCTGGGGTGCCTTCTGTATGGAGTCTGCATGTCCTGCTTGGATTTCCTCTCACATTCCAAAGACATGTTTCTGGAGCCTTTCCCCCTATTCCTCTGCTGAAAATGGCATCTATTCCAGTTGGACTTTCCTGGTAAACAAATACTAAATACATTTGTATACAAAGACAGTACCGGAGATTCGTCAATTAGTGAGGGGATAATAATAACTGCATACCCAGGTTGGGCTGAGAGAGAGAGAGAGAAGCATATTGTCTATTTAGTGGAATGGGGACTGAGACAAGTGTGAGATGAGCTAGAGATAAAGTTCTCTAACATAAAGATGATGGAAATGCTTTAAAGCAAAGAAATCCCTGCCAGCACACGTTACAAACCACAATGTCAGTGATTTCCAATTAGGATGTGGAATCAGTGATTCTGGCAATGGACATTTGTGGCTCAGACAGTTGAGTCTCAGGCAAGTATAGGGACATCATTCTAATAATGTATAGGGACATCATTCTAGTAATACAGATAAATCAATGTGTGAGTTGTAATAGTATGTATATATCAAAATGTGAGCTGCATACAGTGTAAGCATGTGCTTATAGCCCTCGGAGTATGAACAGTGTATATTCATGTAAACTAAGCAATATATGAGCTGTACAGAGATTGTTACTTTTTTAAATAAGGTAATGTCTGAGTTATATACAGAATATAATATATAATGTATACTGTGTGCGTGTGTGTGTGTGTGTGTGTGTGTGTGTGTGTGTGTGTGTGTGTGTGTGTGTGTGTGAAGAGAGAGACAGAGAGATGTACACAATGTAATTAAAGGAAATGTTATGAAATTACAGCTATGAAGCATGTGCCACAAATTAGGCAAATAATATGGGATAGCAGTACTGACTGGGATTTCACTTTTTACCCTCGATCTCTAAAAGAGGCACAATGAAAGGTTTCATGAAGATATTGGACAACATCTAATGGTTGGAATCATAGAGTTATTCATTACAAAATGTGCTTGGCAGTAAACTCCAGGCAACAAGGAAAAATATGGTAAATGCACTTTGAGGTCGCTGACACAATCTGGGACAAGTGAAGGGCACTTGATCTTTTGTGTTATACTTTAGGGTGTAGGGAGATGTCTTGATCTATGGTAATCATTCTGAGGTTAGGCAGTCCATGTGCAGAAACCTAAAAGTTAATGAAATATCAAGTGCAACCTAAGTAGTTATGAGTAGACAAGGGGCTTTTTGAAAAGAAAGAAAATGATGTTTAGCAGGAGGGGAGAAGGAGATAAAATAACAGATTTTACAGGTACTTTAGTCGAAGTTTAGAGCACTGTTCAGTATGTTTCTGGGTTCAAATTTTAACCAGCGAGTGAACCTACAGCAGAAATGTAAGATTAAGCACATTGTGAAATATCATATCTGTGTGAGCTTTAAGGCAGTGTGTGGAGTCAAGGTAGATGCTTAGTTATGAATTCAGATCCTTCTAGTCTTTGAGGGTGTTGTTTATATAAATGGCTATTTTTAAGGCCATTATTATTTCCAGTTGAATGGCAGACTGTTTCTGTTTATTTAAACCAGTTTATTATTTAGTAATTACTGGAAAGGGTGACAAAAGTCCTTTGTTTTTTTATTTATTTTTGCTGTACCAGATTAGTAGTTCTTTATTTACTCAACTATCTGCATAGAATTTAAAATGTCTGTTAGTGAAGCTTACTGCTAAATGACTAACAAAAAAAATCAGAATGTCTCTCAGCACTTATTTTTGTGGAATAGCCATGATAATTATTCATAAATCATAGATTGTAGTTCATGTCAGAAGGTATGATAAGGGTGGTAGTTGCAAAACCATGAGATGGGCTCTTCATTAATGTTGAATTTCCTGAACGGTGAGTTTAATGGTGGTTAATAGTTTTAAAAGCTCAATTCAGGTCAGTAAACACAGGATATGTAAGAAGGCTTCTCTCTGTTTTATTAAATTCATAATTCATGGTATTGTGTAATCTACGGCCAGAATTAAATCTATATCCCTGATATTTATGTGATGGTAACATTTATTTCAAAGTGCTTTACCATTTGTCTGTACCATTTCTAAAGTTTTAGCAGATGGGCAGACTTTGACAATAATTGAGTGAAAATCTAATGAATTTTAAATGCAAAAACCTTGGCAAGATGAATGGTTTAGGCATGTCTGAAGGACAATGGGCACATGTGAATCATTAATGTAAGGCCGAAGGTGTATGTTGGGATTTGGCAGCAGTAGGTACTCCCATTTCAACAATGATGGCTGCAAAGTGACAAATCGTAGTGCTCTTTTCTTCAAGGTTCCTCATTCATATTTATTATTATTATTGTTATTATTATTATTATTGTTGTTATTATTATTAGTGGAAGCTATCCGCAGAAAGAATAAAGGTAAATACTGAGTCTGTGAGGTAGAACTGGGTGCTCATTCTTATCTGCTTTTTGGATGAGAGAATTTGACATATGTATTATTGAAAGGCCAAGCTAAAGTACAATATCATGGTAGCCATTAAGGTACCATGGACCACAATGGCAATGAAGCTAGAAAAAAGACACAGTATTAAAATAAATAATGCTAAAATGAACTGGCATGCTGAGATTCCTCCATTTAACTGAAATGGTCACATGCATGAACTGAGCAGCTGCCAAAGATAATGCACTTAGTAAAACAGAAGTTAAGGAGAACTTGAAGATGGCAATGGACAGCTAGGGTAAACACAGAAAGGCAAGTGCTGACATGTGAGACACAGAGAGGGCTCGCTTTATACAGCATCACTTTAGAGACTGCTCATTTGTCCTGTATTATGCTGCCAAATGCAGACTTCCAAACTATTGGAAGAAAAATGTCATTATTTTAATATTGTATTTCTTTCCTTAATTTATAATGAAATCAATGCCATCCAAATAAAAAAAATGTCTGTCTACCTATCTATTGATCTATTTATCTAGATCTTAAATCCAGTTTTCTTATTATTAATAGTTTGCCTCATTTCAACACTACTTGTTTATTGCTGCTGATGTTTTGGAACATTTTTTTAGATTAAGTCATTGCCTCTCTTTGGTTATAATAAGGTCATAAGAATGCTGCAATAAATCAGACATAGCTGAGATCATAAGAAGTGGGTGACTGATTAGCAAGGACAGTTTTCAGTCTAGTTTATAAATCAACATGCACACCAGAAGCAGCTATGGTACTCTGAAGGACATGAAACCTCAGACGCTGTAAATAATCACATGGGAGCAGTCCATTCTGTTCTGCTCAAGACATAATAAAGGGGGGAGTGGCAGCCTGTCATGGTCACTAATGAACTGTGCTTACCTTTTGACATGAGCACAGGCATTCTGAATATCATCTCAAGGTCTGTATTAAAGAGAGCCCAGTCTCCTTTTGTATAAATGATACCCCACACAATAATATATATCATGTCATGTGATATTATTTACTTCTGTCGACAAGGTGTATCATGTTCTGAAAGATAGCCTTTGGGCTAATATGAATTTATGCCTTACTTACTTTTTGAGATGTGTCTCCCTGGCTGAGGACACTGAATTGTGTGTGTTTATGCATGTGTGTGTGTGTGTGTGTGTGTGTGTGTGTGTGTGTGTGTGTGTGTGTGTGTGTGTGTGTGTGTGTGCACATATCTAATAAAGATATATAAAAAGATGTGTGTGTGTGTGTGTGTGTGTGTGTGTGTGTGTGTGTGCATTGTAATATACCTTTATAAAAAAGATATATAAAACGATGTTTGAGTGTGTGTGTGTGTCTGTGTGTGTGTATGTGCATTGTAATATACTTTTGAGGCCTGCATGGCTCTTCTAACAAGCTTAGTACTGAAGTACACGGAAAAATGCATGCATTTTTGAAAGACCAGCTAAGCAATAAATATCATAAAGCCATTAAATAATTAATCATGTGATGACTTGCTACTCAGGAATCCACGTTGCCTACCAGCAGTCTAGAGAAACAAAATATTTTATGATACATATTCATGCAAAACTTTTCACAGAAGAACTGTAAAATGTATGAAGCACTTAGATTCTGAAAAGAGCTTTAGAGAAATGTAGTGAATAGCTTTACCACATTTTTAGGCCAACAGAATAACTTCTAAGAAACACTACCTGCATATGCATAAAATATACAAACATGTTTAACAGCAGTTTAGCATGCCTACACAATACTAAATCTATTCATATTTAATTTTACAGTTTGAGAATGTTTTGACTTGTTTAAAGTGCTTTAACAGCATGTGAAGTTAAAAAATGTACAAGTCATAGCAAGGCAGATTACTACAGCTCAAAGTCACACATATCAAGATGCTCACAAAGTACAGGTCCAGGGTTGTATGGGTCTGAGGGGCATTGCTCCCTCCAATACTCAGGGTAGATATCTCCAAAATGTACATATATTTATTTAAAAAGAAACAGCAGCAAAAAGTACCTGATCATCTATCTTGACAGGTAGGTTGGTCAGCAGCAAATAATATTCAAATTCTTTGCTTGCTTAGCACTGCAAAACAGCTCTAAGGCATTGACAGCCTAAGAAAATAGCTTGTGTATGCATAATGAACACACAGCAATGGCTGCAAACCCATGATGCTCTGATTCAGCAGCAGTGGACAGCTTCATTAGTGTTAACTGTGGTCAGGGCTTAACTGCTTGAATGGTGTCATTCTACTCGACAAAACAGACAGGGTTACTGAGCAAAATGGAGTGGAAACAGTAGGATTCTGCTGGCTGACAATATATGACAATATATACATATATATATATATATATATATATATATATATATATATATATATATATATATATATATATATATGGGTCCACTATGTAATATCGAAATCCCGAATTTCAGTATTTTGAAATTACACAGCCGAAAACGCAAAGTTCTGAAACTAGCAGAATCGCGAAATTGAAAATCCCGAAGAATGGAAATGTTGAATTTCCATTTCCGCTGGTGCGGTGTGTGGATGGATGGGTTGAAGATTAGGTAAGTATGTTTGTGTAAGTGTGTTGGTTAGGGGCTTTAGTGTGTGTAAGTGTGTGTTGTGACTGTAATGTGTGTGTCTGAGGGACTGTAAAATGTGTAGGTGTGAGTTTCGTTTGTGTGTTTGTGCGATCTCGGAGTTAGAATATATACGTGGGGGGTTTGCACTCTCAGCTTATCTGTAGTACAGAATCATTTATTTGGTTGTGAGGGGGGGAGTTGTGTGTATTTTTATGTGTGTGGTGTATATGTAGTGTAACTTCGGGATTTTGAATTCCGCGGTTATGCGGTTTTGGCAATGCGTGTTGTGTTTGGGTTTTCGGCTGTGTAATTTCGAAATACTGAAATTCGGGATTTCAGTATTTTGAGATTACATAGTGGACCCATATATATATATATATATATATATATATATATATATATATATATATATATATATATATATATATATGTGTGTGTGTGTGTGAGTATAGTAACTATACCATTTTGATAGTAAAGCAAAAACTCATTTAATTTTGGGTTGACAAAGACTGAACTCTTGAGCATCATTTGCCGGAAATGTAATCCGCCGAGGAATAGAGGTCCTCCATATGAGATCTCCATTTGTGAGTCATACAGGCAGTGATGCCCTTTTGTGGGTGATTTCCCTCTTCAACAACTTGCTACAGCTGATGAACTGGTATACTGAAGTTTGGGGGGGGGGGGCTTGCTGTTTTTTTCACCAGTTTTATCAGGTAATGAAGTTCTGGGATTCCGATCCTTGGCAAGTTGGGATATGTCCATTCATAGTGGAAGAGCAAAAATGATTACTATTACCCAGTCTATATGATGTGAGGGATTATGGACAATTTTAATGTATTTGCAGTTTTTCTTGTGTATTACCTCTCATTTGACCTCACTTTATACAACAGAAGAAAAAAAGTACAGTTTGTTATATCACAACTGGAATTAACCTTCTGTATGAATGTACAATTAATTTTGCATTTCATGCACTTTTGCATTATACATTTTCGGTAAGAAAGATGATTTTTTGTTATTTTTTTAGAAATAGATAGAGTGGTGGCTCTACCTCTTCCAAAAAACCTGACACTAGCAAAGTGCCCCTGGGCATAGTCCTTGGGCCCCATCTCATTGGCATTTACTTCTCTGGGGTCAGATCTCATATTAAGGATTTGTGGTTGCTCAGATTAACAGAACACTGTAAAGCAAGTGATATCATAGACTCCACAAAGGACACTGGGATCCTAAAAGAGAGCCTGTGTCAAATGAATAGTTGGTGTCAAAACCTTTGACTTACAAATGCCAGGAAATGCATAATCCTATCCTTTGGCAAGCATGACTCCCCTTGTAACTATCGTTTTGGAAACCTATGTCATCCTTTGGCAAGCATGACTCCCCTTGTAACTATCGTTTTGGAAACCTATGTCAATAATGAGC